>NC_091829.1:46548058-46825558 GCF_038994185.2 Dermacentor albipictus | reverse complement strand
TGCAGCTCCTATATGCGCTAGCGCCAGGGTTCCCTCTAGTAATTCCTTTAGGAAACTCTTATGTGCTAGCATGTCCTCCGAGATCTCCGCATGGCACCATGCCCTCCGAGGTTATGGTGCCAGAGAGCTCTAAACGCGTTCTTGATGAGAATATACGCCACCGTCCAAGCACTCGCACCTCAGACAAGCTCCCTCTCTCCATGTGTATATTACAAATAGTGGGTTCTGATACGAAGTCGTCAGAATTAAGCCACGCGCCTGAGCCTCAAAAACGAAAGGCAGCTTTGTGAGAGCTAAAAAGATTTCTATACGTATAGAGATCAGATATCAAACAATATATATACACCAGCGTACGCGTATAGTACTACGCGCTACAGATCCCGTTCGTACGTTATGGATGTATCCCTCAGACTGACGTCGCAACAGCTTTTGACGGGACACTGCTCGCACCTTCCTGGCAGGGTCATTACTTCAGCTCATCTGCGTCGACAAATCCTGATCGATGGCCCGTCCACCCTTTAGTACACGTTGCATCCTGCATCTCGCGTCCTCAATCTTCTCTCCCTTCTTTCTCGTTATGGATGTATCCCTCAGACTGACCCCTTATCGCATAGCGTATCATATATGATACGCACCGAACTTTTTTTTCTCACGGAGAGAGAGTGAAACAAAAACGTTCTGCCACATTTTGCTTGATCTTATATCCTATCTGGCAACTACACCCGCAGTGGCTCCTTCTTCCGAAGCTATCTTGAATCCCATTTGTATGCCACAACACGTGGATGCATTGTCGCGTTCTCAAGGCTTCGAACAGGTAAGTGAATGAATTTTTTTCGTGCTGTTGACATATACTATCCTTTCAAAAAAATTATTAGCGCGTTATATGGCTTCTTGTCTTCCTCTTGTGACAATTTGAACGCCCGACACCTTTGCAATGCACCGTGAGGACTACATTTAGACCCGTATCACATATGATACACTATGCAGTTAGGGGTAATTTTTTTCTTCAGAAGGACGTCGGTGTCGTCATCACAGAAAACTTACATTTGCAATGTAATGGAGCATTTTTGTGTGCTTTCTTGTTGCTGGAAAGTAAAGTATCCTTTTTTGTCCTAGGCAATGGATGTCGGCACTTTTTACGGTGGAACAAGACGGGGAGTTCGGCCCATTCCCGGTGATGGTGACAGAAGCAGCGATAGCGAGCTCTTGGACGACGATGGGCAGGAACTGCTGCCGTGCCGGGCTCCATCTGCGCTAGCAGAGGAGTCGTCTGAAAGCGAGGATGATAGTGAAGATAAAGCACCTCCTTCAACATCGACTTCTAGAGGCAAGAAAGGACCTGCGAAATGTACACCAAAGTGGACGAACACATGCCTTGAAAGAGACCCAAAGGAAATTGAGTTCATTGGGAGCACCGTGATGCCATCGACTATCGAGGACCTTGACACTCCCTTCCAGTTTTTCAAATTCCTCTGTCCCGTTGAAGTGTTCAAGATGATTCGCGAGGAATCGTTGCGCTACTCAGTTCAGTGTCGTCCTGAAAAGCCTCTTACGGTGAGCGTAGAGGAACTCGAAAGGTTCGTCGGAATGGCTCTTTACATGTCAATCATTCAGCTGCCAAGCACCCGAGACTACTGGAGCTCCAGCATCGGACATCACAAGGTTGCAGACGTGATGTGCCTCAACCGCTGGGAAGAACTAAAACGGTTTCTTCACTTCAATAATAATGAGACTTTTGTTGCCCCTGCAGAAATTGGCCACGACAAGCTGCACAAGGTCAGACCCCTCTTGAACAAATTGCTTGAGCAGCTGAAGATAATTCTGTGAGAAGAGAAACTGTGCATCGACGAGCAAATTGTTCCGTTCAAGGGACGAAGCTCCCTGAAGCAATACAATCCGAAGAAACCACACCGCTGGGGATATAAAGTTTTTGCTCTGAGTGGGGTGTCGGGTTTCTGCTACGATTTTGAGGTCTTCAGTGGCGCCGCGGAAAACAAGCAGCTACCAGGTGAGCCTGACCTAGGCGCAAGCAGCAATGTTGTCGTCAGGTTGTCTCGCACCATTACCAGGCAAAATAGTCACCAGTTGTTTTTTTACAACTGGTTTACTTCTATTCCTCTGCAAGTATTTTTAGAGAACGAAGGGATTCACTGCCTTGGCACTGTGCGGCGAAACCGTCTACCTGGCTGCACGCTCCCGAAAGAAACGAAAAAGAAAGAGAGAGGAACATATGAAGAAAGGGTATGCGAAGTGTCAGGAACCAAGCTGTCTGCAGTAGCGTGGCACGACAATAAAACCGTCACATTGCTTTCCACGTTCGCCGGTAGTGAACCAGCGGGCGAAGTAAAACGGTACTTAGCAAAAGAAAAAGCGCACAAAATGGTTCCCTGCCCAAATGTTGTGTTGATGTATAAAACACATATGGGTGGTGTAGACCTCCTTGACTCGATGCTAGGCTATTACCGAATCAAGATTCGATCAAAGAAATGGTATCACCGTATATTTTTTCACCTGATGGATCTCACTGTGGCGAATGCCTGGCTACTCTGGCGAAGGCAAAAAAGTGCCAAGACTCCCCTGCTTGAGTTCAAGTCTTCTGTCGCAGAAGGACTCTGCAGGGCAGGGAAGTTACATGAAAGGAAGCGCGCAGGGAGACCCAGTACTGAAATCGAGTCACTCATTCAAGCAAAGAAGAGGACGACGCTGGCGCCACTGCCAACTGCTGATGTTCGCCTCGATAAAATGGACCACATGCCGCATTGGCTTGACAAGCGAGTGCGCTGCAGGCTGCCCTCTTGCAACCACCTCACAAATGTATCATGCAAAAAGTGCAATGCGGCCCTCTGTTTCAACAGGGAGAGAAACTGCTTCGCATCGTTTCACTAGGAGGGCAAGGTGTACTAATCATGCAAGCAAATGATATCCTCACCCTTGCTTTAGCGATGACATTTGAGGGAAGCTGCAACACCATTGTGCAATAAATGTTATTTCACCAATTTTCTATTCATTTTTCAATGCCGCTTCTTTTTTCTCTTCGTATCCTGTTTTTTTCCACGTCCAAAAATATTACCCCTAACTGCATGGTGTATCATATGTGATACGCGAAGAAAAAGCTGTAATAAATCTAAACCGCTCATAATTTTTAAAAACTAAGTTTAGCTTGGGTGTTTGTGTTACAAGTCAAGGCTACTGAAATTCTTTCACGCGAAAAAAAAAAATTCATGCAGTAAGGGGATATATACACCAGCGTACGCGTATAGTACTACGCGCTACAGATCCCGTTCGTACGTTATGGATGTATCCCTCAGACTGACGTCGCAACAGCTTTTGACGGGACACTGCTCGCACCTTCCTGGCAGGGTCATTACTTCAGCTCATCTGCGTCGACAAATCCTGATCGATGGCCCGTCCACCCTTTAGTACACGTTGCATCCTGCATCTCGCGTCCTCAATCTTCTCTCCCTTCTTTCTCTTCCCCTTCTCCCTTCCCCCAGTGTAGGGTAGCCAACCAGACTATTGACTGGTTAACATCCCTGCCTTCCTGTATTCTTCTCTCTCTCTTCCGTCCCACACTTTCTTGCACTGTGCAGGAGACGACATGTTTAAAGAGAAGAGAGTAACCTCCACATTGCGACAAGGCGACGTCTGAGGCCATGACAATGTCGAAGGCATTGAACGATCGCTGTTTCTACATTTTGAAACTGCCACTAAGCTTGGCAGCAGTATAGTCCAGCCATGTGCAAAAAGAAAAAAAAAATGAAAGCAGCGGATCCCACGTGCAGCGGGAATCGATTCAATTGAAGCTTTGCAGTGGTGTTTGCGAGGAATGCTGCTTTTGTTTAGTGAGCTGCAAGTCTATTAAGAACGCTACCCAGTTGGACACAGTATTTCCTATAGTAAAAAGCTCCAGTCGAACATGCACTGTGGCGACGGTGAAATGACGGCTATGGAACAGCAGCGACGCAATGACAACGACAGCGTAGCGAAGACAGGAAGATGTTTGCATTCAGGCGCATAAAGTCACCATGGAAACGACGATGGAGGTAGAGCACGCTCCAGATGAGGCACGGACAGTGGCGTAGCTAGGTCGTCTGGCACCCGGGGCCCATAGGTCTTCTGTCACCCACCTTTTCCGGGTGTAGCCGGCGGAAAGAGGGGTGCCTTCAGACGTATATGACACCCCCCCCCCCCCCTCACTGGCCCCTTGCACTCGGGGCCCACGGCCCCCCGGCCCCCCCTGTTGCTACGCCACTGGGCACGGACAGATTGGTAGTTACGACGATGAAGAGTGGCGTTGGGCAGCAAAAGCGTTTTTCTTTCCTTCTCTTTTTTAAACTTAAGATTGATTTCAAGCTACGTGGTACACTTGTCATAAACAAAACGTAGAAAGTGACGTCATACCGGAGGACTGCGACTTGCCTAACTTGCCTGGTCTTCCGAGGCGAAGATGCGCTTTCTCGCTGCTGCCTCTTTGTTCACTTTCCAGAAATACTGCGTCTCATGCCCGCGGACCGAAAGGAGCCGTACGCTTCTTCATACGTTACGAACAAGCATTTTAGGGAACAATCAGGCAAGCCGATGCCAGCCGATGAGGGCACCATGGGGACAGATCGATGGGGACGAGAGAGGGAGAAAGGGGTAGGGACAAGTTTGAGCGACCAGACATGCCTGCAAAAACACCATGCAAGCAAACAATAGTCATGGTTGCTGGACACTATACAAAAGCAACAAACAGGCTGTGACACGGACGCACATTCCTACCTCATCTCTAGGGAAATAGAAAGGGGCCTCACAACCTTAAGTCAAAAGATGGAATGCAGACCGGCAGGCGTAGCAATGACAGTGAGTGATCGCAGGTTCTTCAAAGGGAAGGTGTGGAGACACCCGTCAAGGTGGGCGGCGAGCAAAGAAGTTGGTTTATATGGCGCATCCTTATAATCTGCGTTTTCATGAATGCAACAGTGGCGTGTTGAATTCTTGTATTTATGCACGTAAAGTTGGCCTCAGTTAAGTGTTCTTTCCCCGCGGGACTCGCACCTGCAAGATTTGTACAAATCAGGCAATGCACACTCCCTCAAGAACATTTGCGAAGGGCAAGCAAGAGGAATACATCCATAAAAACCACGCCGCGTCGGAGCGGCGTCACGCCCTGCAGATTGCCCCACATTGGTTAAATGCTGCCCCACAATACGTCTCAACCAGGGCCGCGGCCCTCGACTGAACCCCAGAACGAGTTGAGAGCAACAAGGCGACCGACAATCCTCGGCCTGCTTATGTCTATAATCGCTCTCGTTCGGAAGTGATCTCCTTTAGGGCTGTAGCGCGAGACTCAAGAAAGCCGCCGTACACAGAGGATCACGTATAACCACTCGTGCTTCGAGTGAGTCCTCGAACAAGCCCCGCAGGCAACCTGCTATCGTCGGCGGCACTGTTTGACTTCGTGACCGTTCCGCTGGCGTGGAGCTCTCTCTTCGGTCCGTGGACACGCCGATCGCGGGGTCCCCCCCCCCCCCCCCTTTCATCCTATAGGACGGCGACGGCAGCGGAACGAAGAGCAAATACGGACTCCCCGCAGAGACAGAGTACTGCCGCAGGAGATGCACGTCGACGTCCGGGACAAGCCAGAGCATAGCGTGTGTGTGTGCAACGCACGAGCGTGCAGTGGTCCTTGCGCACTGTTTGCCGGCAAGGCCAACAGAGCACGCGGGTGTACCGCCAAGCGACGGCGTGCGCCATTGTCGACCCAGCGCTGTACACACGTCGCGGCGCTGGCAGCTGTCTCGCTGCCGCCACACTAGTTCCTCAGCGAATGTTCGGACTGAAACAGTAAGGTACACAAACAACGCTTCGCAGAACTCGATCCTCGGTTTTCGTAATGCAAAGAAAAGATCGACGCAAATGACCACTCGCTGGCCCGTCCGTACGATATGACACGAGGAAGTCAAAATAGTTATAACGCCCTTCGTCGGTTATTCTTCACGACGGCACCCTCCGTGTCGTCGGCTAAAAACAGGAACAGTGCCAGCGGTCTCGATGACGAGGGCTGTCCGCTCGTAGCCTCTCGGAACTCGCAAGGCGAGATGTACTATACATCTCACAACCACTGTTAATATATGCGTGACCATAACAGCGTCTATCCGTCGAGAAGAAAGACGTCAAGAAAACTCTGGCATTACCCGCCTCAGGATGACTGTCGACGTCATTGCGATCGGCATGGAAGCAGTGCAGCGACACACCATGTTGGCCACCGCCGAAACACGTCACATATCAGGCGTGTATGCAGCCTGGATCCACTCTCGAACTACCCCTCTAGACACGCTGTGCCATCTAGCGGCACCCACACGAAGTCCGCGCGTGGAGCGCATGCTGTTATATCTCCAGAAGAGATTGTATAAATATGTGTGCAAGCAGGCTTGATTTCGCCCACTGACCCATGCTGGTGTCAATTGAAGAAGAGAGAGAGGAAAGGGGAAAGGCAGGGAGGTTAACCAGAGAAAAAAAATCCGGTTGGCTACCCTACGCTGGGGAGAGAGGGGAGGGGGAGGTAAAGTGGAAACAAAGTAGAGATAAGGAAAGGAAGGAGCATAGACACACAATCACAAGCGGTCACTGTCACCGAACACTGTCACCGAACACTGTCATCGCACAGCACACTGACACGTGTAGCACTATCAACATCTGTTCAGGCTACACTCGCCTGTCCAGTTCTGTCGCCCTCAAAAACCGCAACAGTGCCCTCGTCGCCCTCTGCTGCGATGGCTTATGATGGCGGTATCTGAAAATGAGTTCCTCTGTGAGAGGTCTTTGGTCAAAGCGCGTTATCGCGGTTGCAAGTGATTGTCTCTGTAAATTATATCGAGGTCAATTCAAGAAGCTCGTTGAAAAGCGAACGTACCGAGTAGCACATACCTTGTGAACTACGTTGGTCCAGCTGACGGTTTCGAGCCCGCTTCCCTCTAAATCCCCTCTATTCCTTACTTCCCTTCCTAGGGCTCTAGTTCCCTCAGCACAGCAGCTCTACCTATTGGACAGAGGGTAGAGCTGCTGATGTTCTGGGGCGGCTTGCACGAACATGTAATACCGAAAATAATAACGAATTTAAGAACGCGCTCTTCTGCGCAGTAGGCGTTGTCTATGGAACATTTAAGAACGCGTTCTCAAATTCGTTATTAATTTTGGTATTAAATGTTTGTGCAAGCCGCCCCAGAACATCAGCCAAAATGCCTGTTTTTCCTGGTGTTCTTATGGCGCCAATTTAACATACAAGCCCGAAACCCCGAACTATGAGCTTGAAATACTCTATAGTAGCACTTTTACCGTGCCTATAAATGCCTATTATAATGTTGATTTTCGGAGCCTAAAGATGCCCTTTCTCGTGTTTCTTCTTCTTTTTTTATAGTCCTAATTTGTTTATAATGTTATAAACCACTATATAAATGAATAACAGCCCTGACTATTACCACAGACACTTCCTATTCTCGGCCCATAGCCTCATACTGCTACTGCATTGCGGTCAACGAAAGCGCTGATAAAACCCCTCCATGACAAAAAACTAAGAGCAGCTATAGAAGGGCCGCTGTCTAATTCGTATTAGCATTCACTTCTGTCCTCATCATTAATCACTGCACTTTCAGTCCTCTTCCCTCTATCCCAGTGCAGAGTAGCAGACATGAGCGTACCAGCTCAAGTCGACCTCTCTGTATTTCATCTGAATAAAATCTCCCTCCCTTTTGCAGGTGCAAAGGATGCTATTTATTGCTTTCCAGAAGACAAGAGCTTTGTTGCCCGAAAGACCCAAACTGCGCTAAGTGAGGATATATATACGCTTGAAGATGACTTGGCCTATGCTTGTACGGTCGCTTCACGTATTTAACCTATATATACGTAAACGAAAAACTTTGATGTGTCTGATTAACCTCCCTGTCTTTCCCCTCTTCTGTTTCGTCCTCTCTCTCTCTCGAATGCTCGGCCGCAACTCTGACCGGGAATGCGGGACTCATTTTGGACGTACAGGATAGGTTCGCCACCATCCGAAGTGGACCTGTTGCTGATAGAGACAATCCAACACTTCAGTCTGCTTCGAACTAAAATCCTAAATTTTGGCTACTGAAATAGCCGCCAAAGTTTCTGATCGGTGAACATTGTGGCATATACATTTCTCTATTTTTATGCAATCCCACTGCGCACCGCGGGTGCGCGGTGCATTATGGGGAAAGAGCATGCGCCGAGCGTTTGCCGTGTTGGTGCCGTGGGAGTCCGGGAAAAAAAATGGAGAGAGCGAGGTGCTGCTTCCTTCTTGATGCTCCTGACGCCGTAACTGCAGAAGCCCACAAACATCAACCTTTCTGTCTTTATGCATTGCGACTTACACGACTGCATCGACTAAACCCCTCCCTGCAACTCCGACGTCCACTCGGACTTCCTCGACGTGAAGCTACGCTTCTCTGTCACCTTTGGTTAGGAATTGCCTTCACAAAGGCATACTCTACATTAATTGGAATGACTGACAGCGCAGCAAGCGAGGTCTGTGGCACCGAAGAAAACATCGACCACCTGCTGTGCCACTGTCCACGATACACCCCTGAGAGACAAGAACTTGCCAAAGCTTTTCAAAAACTGGACAATCGGCCGCTTTCTGTGCAGGTGCTGTTGGAACACCGCCCCCATCGCCCGTCGGCCCAAAAAGCGATGAAGGCACTTTTGTGCTACTTAAGGACGACGGGCTTGTGCGACCATCTGTGACTATTAATGCAATTTTTGTAAGGCCACACACGTCAGCGAACTCACCGCAATTTCCTTCTTTTCTTCCCTCCTCTCTTTCCCTGTTATCTTTGTTTTCCCCTTTCCCATTCCGCCGGTGTAGGGTAGCAAACCGGACGTTATTCTGGTTAACCTCCCTGCCTTCTCCTTATCTCTTTCCCTCCTCCCCTCTGTCTTTATGCAAGAAATGGGAAAGAAATAAGGCACTCTATGCAGCTATCCCGGAGAGCTAAGCTCCACTGTAACCACATCGCATCCAGTGTTTGAAATTCGTTTATAGAATGAAGCGTTGTCGGGCGGCGCGTCATCAAAGAGATCGTGGTTTGGCCCCTCGTCAGCAGCGAAACTGACTGGACAGCCTGGCTCAGTTCCGGGGACGTCGACCGACAGCTTGAACTGGTGGATGGGCGGAGAAGGCAAAGCAGGCCCAGGGCCTTACTTGAGCCCGATCCCTCAGCCACCTCCCCCTTTCCCCTACCCCTTTTCAATAAAGTTTACGACCACCACCACCTAAAATGAAAGATGTTTGCTCTTCCTTTTGAGCGCAGCTTTATGCGTGTTTTCATTTCGCGATATATTGGGACAAAGAATTTGAGAGAGGCCTATAACAGAGTCGGCAATTGTCGCAAACCTGATCTGCGGGTCAAGCGCGTCGGCTTTTAAACATCGAAGGTTCGAGTGTAATCGCGGGGGCCGCGTGGCTTCCAGAAAGCACTACACAATTCGCGTCGCGCATACAGTCAGATTACAAAAAAATCGCAAACCATGACAATCGAATCAAGCGCGAACGAGACCTAACCATGCGAACCAAACAAACGCGAGTGAAAGCTGACGCGACCAGACGATAGTACGAAACGAGCGGTCCGGCTAAAGCCAGATAGAAGTACGTATCGAGCGGTCGCGCGGGTCCGCATGACACCAGCTTCCCGCGCGCACGTCACTGAAGGGTACGCTCTCATTGGCCTCTGTCGTTCGCGGCTCGCGTCTTTCATCACCCGCTCCGCGTTCGCTCTTTCATCTTTCGCTGTGGTCGTTCGCTCGGTTACGCCGCCGTCGACGCCGCCGACGCTCGCCGTAGAACGGGCGCCTAAGAGCTGCGCTCCAAAAATGGGAATATAAAGAAGGGAGAGAGACAAAGAGAGAGAAATGCGGGGGAATGCGCGAACGTGTATCGCCATCACCATGCGCGGTCAAAGAAATTCCAGAAGGCGCAACATAATACAACGTTCCACAGTACCCTGACTTGAGTTAATGTTGAGCCCTTTCTTTCCTGCACATATAAACCAAAACACCGTAAAAAAGAATCTTTAGATGTACAGCGGAGGTGCATGGTGACTGCAACCATGGACTGCGGACGTGATACTTATTATACTGCTTAATGGTTGGTACCCCAGGCTGCATTGGCGCCAGATATGGGGTTATGTTATCGTAAGCTCCACGTGGTTCCCTAATCGTATCTCCGTACAGGCACGTACCCAGGGGGGGGGGGGGCCCGGGGGGGCCCGGGCCCCCCCCGAAATTAAGTGGGATACCCCCCCCACCCCCCCCACCCACCCACGCCACCACTCCTCACACATTCCTAAAGCGCCGCCAGATTAATGTTGAGCCTTGGCAGCTGTTCATCGGTCAGCCTTATGCTGCCTTTTTCACTCCTTTTAGATGGCGGTAGTTAGCGGCATCTCTTGTAATGTGAAGGACAGTTTTCTCATAGATTCCGCACCCGCGCGATTAACTCGAGATGCGTTCAGTTGTCACCATCTATTCAACCGTCACGCGCATAGCTGTTGCTTTTGTTAGTTCAACCTTCTTTGTGTAGGCTGATCCTGGGACCAGGAGAAGGATGCGGCTGTTACTCAGCTGGTCTGTACTCTCATGGAACGAGTTGCGGCCGGAGAAAACGACAATTGCGTTTAACTTTTTCCTTTTGCTTCATTATTTCCTTGAGTTACGGCTCGCCGCGACGCTGGCAGATGCCCGGAACCATATACACGTGATATGGGTTAGATATGGTGGGAAATGAAATGATGTGAAAGAGCGTCCATCATGAAACTCTGCAATAACCCTTAAACCCATAAGCAAGATGACTGTCTCCCGTTACCTCGTCTGTTTTTCCTTACTTGTATAGCACTTTTAGTGCAAAATTGGAAACTGGAAACAAAAATCGCAAGGAGTTGAGAAATTAAGCGATCTACTAAGGGAGAGAGCCAACGCAACAACCAAACTGCAAGCAAAAGCGAATAATAAAAATGTTAACCGTTGTTTATGAGAATATTTATGGATCAACATCTTTTTATTTAAAAAGGAAGTAGAGAAAACGCCGCCGGAAGTGGAGAATAATTACTTGCTTTGAATGACGCTACTACAGTTATCGGTCGAACCGCCTCACGTAGCCACTTCTCTGCTGTGCTTATGTGGGTATTTTTCTAACCTTTTTTGGTGAGCGCAGTACGTCTAGAATCGCAGAGTCCTGCGCTCTACGTGGTTGTATGGGACTGGCGGCCGCACAGCATTACGCAATTCGCGGAACTGTCGAAACTGATCCACAAGGCGAAAATAACTGATATTCGAAACTATAACATGAGAAAGACTGAAGAAGCCGTAAAAAAATGAACGCCGCCTGAAAGCAGTAAAAAAGAAATCTGGCATAGGACAAACCATGATGTATGTACTAAAAGATAAGAGGGATAATATCACGAGCAATCTCGAAGATACAGCAAAAGCAGCGGAAAAATTCTAAGCTGACCTGTATACAGTACCCAGAGGAGTCAAGATACCGTAATGAACAGGATACAGAAACTCCTATAACAAGCGATGAAGTCAGAAGGGCGCTGCAAGACATGAAACGATGAAGAGCGGGAGGAGAAGGTGGAATAACAGTCCATTTAACCAAAGATGGAGGAGACATAATGCTTGGAAAACTGGCGGCTCTTTATACGAAGTGTATATCGACTGCAAGGGTCCCAGAAAACTGGAAGAATGCAGACATTATACTAATCCACAAAAACGGAGACGTTAAAGAATTGAAAAATTATAGGACCATTAGCTTGCTCCCAGTATTATATAAGATATTTACCAAAATAATCTCCAATGGAATAAGGGCAACACTGGATTTTGTCAACCAAGAGAACAGGCTGGCTTCAGGAAAAGATACTTTACAATGGATCACATCCATGTCATCAATCAGGTAATCGCGAAATCTGCAGAGTACAATAAGCCTTTCTATGTGGTTTATATAGATTACGAAAATGCATTTGATTCAGTAGAGATACCAGCAGTCTAGAGGCACTACGTAATCAAGGACTACAGAACGCTTACGTAAAAAGCTTGAAAAATATTGCTACATGCGTGTGGTATTTGTTTGTTTGAACGAGGTGCGTGGGCGCCATCACTCCAGAATAGAGGAGGAAGAACGAACTGGGCTCGCGCTGTGAATCTAACCGGTCAGCGCTGCAACCGTTGTTGTAAATATAATCTGTTAATAGTTCCTCGTCTTACTGGCTCGTCCTTCGCGTAAGAATATATACAAAGGTTCTACAGCTACCCTAATTCTACACAAGAAAAGCAGGGAGGTACCTATAGGGAAATGGGTCAGACCTGCAGGGAGACACAATTTCTCCAAAGCTATTCACTGCGTGCTTAGAAGAATTCAAGCTATTAAACTGGGAGTAAGGATCAAAGGTAAAGGTAAATAAGATAAGTAAGGATTAAAGGAGTAAGGATCGACGGCAAATATCTCAGTAACCTTCGGTTTGCCGGTGACATTGTTCTATTCAACAACAATGCAGACGAGTTACAACAAATGATTGGAGACCTTAACAGAGAGAGTGTAAGAGTGGGGTTGAATATTAATATGCAGAAGATGACGATAATGATAAATAGCCGGGCAAAGGAACAAGAGATCAGGATCGCCTGTCGGCCACTAGAGACTGTGAAGGAGTATGTTTACCTAGGTCAATTAATCACAGGGAACCCTGATCATGAGAAGGAAATTCACAGAAGAATAAAAATAGGTTGGATCGCATATACGGCAGACATTGCCAGCTCCTGACTGGAAGCTTACCATTATTATTGAAAAGTAAGGTGTGCAATCAGTGCATTGCACACCTTACTTTACCTTACGGGTATAGACGATATCCTAATTGACGTCAAGAGGAAAAAATGTAGCTGGGCAGGTCATGTAATGCGCCGGTTAGATAACCATTGGACCATTAGGGTTACAGAATGGGTACCAAGAGAAGGAAAACGCAATCGAAGATGACAAAACACTAAGTGGAGCGATGAAATTAGGAAATTCGCGGGCACTAGTTGGAATCGGTTGGCGCAGGACAGGGTTAAATGGATATCGCAGGGAGAGGCCTTCGTCCTGCAGTGGACCTAAAACATGATGATGATGATGATGATGATGATGATGATGATGATGATGATGATGATGATGATGATTGTGGTGGTGGTGGGCCCCCCCCGAAAAAAAATCCTGCGTACGTGCCTGTCTCCGTATACACCCGTTCGCTACAGTAAGTAGAAGACGCATTTCCTTAACATTAATCAGTACACGCGCGCTCGCATTCCTCCGCGTTCCTGCACTTTTATTGCAGTTTACTGCATTTTACCATTTCAACAAATGTTATCAGACGCGGCTCCGTTTCATTTCCTCATCCTCGATTTTCACGGGTACCGTTACCCTTCACGCAAAGGAAACCGTTCCCTGCGGTCATGGGCCGCAGGCAGGCAAGACGCGTCTGGCGGCAGGAGGCGTGACTCACGTGACCAGCTCTCCTTCCGCTCCCTAACTCCGCAGGGCGCCCCCTACACTCCGCGGGCGCTTCAGGCGGGCGAGCACGCACGCACGCTAGATCGATACGGCGCGGCCATTTTGGCTGCGCCGTATCACCGCCGCGGCGCCGTGCCGTATGGCGCGCGCGCGCGCGCGTGAGGCAGGAGGTAGGGGAGGGGGGGCAGGCCAGGTGGTCGTGCTCTTTCACCCCATCCCGCCGCCTCCACGCGGCAAAAGGGAAAGGTTAAATCACCCCGGCCAGCCAGGGGCGCCGGCGGTGGCTTTGCGTAGCCAGATGAGAGCACCTGCTCGCCCTCTCGAACGAGGCGGCGCTTACTGGCTGTGCCTGGCTCGGCTGGTCGCGGTACAAAGCGGGCAGACGTGACTTGGCGTTCCCCACCTCCTCGCCTCCGCACACGGAGGCCCGGCATGAGCGATGCTGAGCCCCGGCTTTATATCTTTTCGGCCCGTTACTACACGAAGGCTTTATAACCTCCCGTGTTTAGAAGCGCAACCATTTCTACTCTCTCTCTTGGGGGCTTTGTTTTTAGTGGTTGTTTTTGGTATGGACGTTCCTGCTTTATCTCCTTTTTCTTTTTTGCTCACTTTGTTGCGCCACGAAATCGCTACTGGCTTCTCTCTATGGCTTTGCTACTGAGAGCAAAGCGTCTCTGCGGAAAAAAGAAAGAGGCCAGACTGAGGAGAGAGATGCACCGCTGGCTGCGTTTATGGCCGCTCGCAAAGAGTGGCATTGAACCAAGTCGAGAGAGTTTCTTTTTGCGGCACCAATATTTTTGTTTTCAGTAGTTCAGCGGTGAAGAGTGAAAGACATACGTTTGTGCCCCTTTATTTTGAGTTGTTAGTTGTGCTTAATTTTCTTCATTGTTCCTTATTTCTCTGACACGAACTGCTTCAGCGTTTTCATTTTATGCCCGTAGTTTCATTATTAAAAAATATTTTTTTTTAATACTTCGGGGGATTGGAAGTAAGACAATCCACCGATTCGCCAGCGCTGGCATCAAACGGAAAAGTCTAATGGGCTGAAGACGGCTGATAAAATTCCATAAACAAAGTGCGCGCCTATGCAGTTATCCGTACATTATGTACGTAATAATGAGAGATTTCAGTACTTAAACGTTCTGACAGCTGCCTGCGGCAGCAGGTCAAATACAGTCAAGATGTCTCAAACTGCATCTTGATTTCAGCAATTAATAAACGCGCGCCTCTACGAGCAAGCCTCGCGAACCACACTAAACTTACCGCTCTTGCCGTATCCTTCAAAGGAAGTCTCAGTAGTCGCAGTAGTCGCCAGGACTCTAACGTGTTGCGCTTAATTTATGCCATGTCAGGTACCATTGGTGCGCACAGCGCAAATTCAATACGCATTGCAAACCAATTTCGTCCCCGAAAAGTTGAAATTAGAAAGGCGTAATCGCAGCTGCGGTAAACGCAGCTATATGCTAGTTCGCTCCCTGTGAAACAGAGTGAGGCCCCGTTCACTTTGCCCTTGTTTTTTACCCGCCGTGGTTGCTCAGTGGCTATGGTGTTAGGCTGCTGAGCACAAGGTCGCGGGATCGAATCCCGGCCACGGCGGCCGCATTTTGATGGGGGCGAAATGCGAAAACACCCGTGTACTTAGATTTAAGTGCACGTTAAAGAACCCCAGGTGGTCGAAATTTCCGGAGTCCTCTACTACGGCGTGCCTCATAATCAGAAAGTGGTTTTGGCACGTAAAACCCCATAATTTAACTTTGTCCTTGTTCGACGGCTCGCCGTGTTGTACGAAAACACACACACAAAAAAAAAAGGAACAGCGCGGCATTCCGTTGCGGCGGTCGCCTCGGAGCAGCTCGCAGCACCGCAGCGGGCGTTTGTCCAACGGTCCGTGGAACATCGCTCTCCGCGGCGCGAGTCCGCCGCGAGGACAGGACGAGAAGGTGCGTACAGCGGATGTGGAGCGTGGAAGAGAAGCGGGGAGGGGAGTACGGGTGCAAGAGGGGACACGCCCTTGGCTGCTGCTGCTGCTGCTGCTGCGGTTCCCCCGTGCGTCCGTGCGTGCGTATGCCACGGCGGCGCAACGGAGCATTCGCGGTCAGTAGAGCTCCCCCGGCCCGCCGCGACTGTACGACCGACGACGACGACGACGACGCGCGATGCAACATGCATGAAGCGCCGCGCGCGCGGGCGCCTCACGACGGCGACGAACGCGCGCGCGAGCTGTTGTTATGCCTGCGCAGGAAGCGGCGTGGAAGCCGCGGCGACTCGATCTTCGGAGACAAGGGAAACCGGACGTGATGCAACCTGGGGCGCGATATAAGCGCGGACCTTCTTTTTCATTTTTTTTTTCACGGGAGAAGAAGCAACAGCACGCCATACGTGCACGGAAAACAGGTGTAGTGCTCTGGACACTCGGCACATTTCGCCATCTTGTCGGCTCTGATTGGCCCAGTGGGCTGCTGCGACCTTCCCGATTGGCTGAAAACGTCAGCTTGGCGGAATATGAGAGTATCCAGAGAACCTCTCATGGAACATAGGCAGAAAGTTTTCATCAACAACATATATAGTCTGACCAGTTTGTAATAGTGATTTGCTTGCAACTCCTATACTTCGTACTGACGTGAATAAAATGATTCCCTGATTCTGATTCTGTCATTCGGGAAAACATTATCATTTAATTGACGATGTTTCACGCCCAAGAGCTTGGCATCGAGAAGGATAGTGGAGGGCTCTGGATAATGCAAAATCCGTTATAAAACGAATATTGCGTCCAAAACTTTGTGTCTTCAAATTTATCTCTCGTTTTATGCTAGGGTAGCAATATCTTCATGAGCTGACGTAATTTTTCTTTCTCCTAGAAAAGGGAGTAAAGGGGGAGATGGGAGAGGAGAGGCTAACATGACCAGTTTCTTGATCGTTTTACGCGCGGATTAATAATTCCTCTCAACTTTCCAAAACTACAAGGCGTATTATACAGTATTCTAGTTTTCATGCTACGTGCGGCTTTCTACGGTGATTTTGATCATCTCGTGACGTTGGGAAGGCATCACGAGTGATTTCTCTCTCTTTTTTTTTTCGTCGATGTACAATAAATGGTAGTTTTAAATTTATCTGCTCTTATAATGAGTATGAGGCAGTAAGAAAAAGAATTTTTTTATGAAAATCACGTTCTTTGCGATTTGGGTAGGTGAATTATTAGTCCGGTCTACTTAGAATTTGACATGTGTTCGCATTCGCATGTTCATCTTCCAAATGTCGTTTCCCTTTTACTGGCTCACCGTAGTACAAGTTGATTGATAGCGTTCTCCGCACGTGCATTGTACATGTGAACGTTATTACATAAAGCACACTGCTCAGTTGCGCACCTTGTGCACTCATCGTCAAAGTGCCGCTAGCGCTCTGGATTCTGTTTCAGCGCTTGCATTTGCCAGGACTGTCCTTCGACGCATCATGAGACTTGATGGCGCGCATTCGCATCAAAACGAACGCTTTCGGAGTTACCAATTTTGGCGTGCGCCGACTGCCTAACATGGCCTAAATCACAGAGTTTCAAACAGTCATTAGAGGGAATTGTGGCGCTAGTGCCTATGGGAGCTGCAATGGGGGCAGTTCAGCCAGCATGGTAGTTATGGGTAGTACATGGGATTGCCTGAACTTCGTCCTTCTGGCTTTAAATGGCTTCGCGACTTTGCGAAGTGCTCACTCTTAAGAAAGAACTGCGCTATAAAGAATAAGCAGACATTATCAGAATTGTCCACCTGAAGAATTCTAAGACAGGACCTCATGCACAAAAGCACGATATTGAAACCACTATACGCCACAGATGCTCTTTTCTCTTCTGTATTGCCACACTGAAGAGCACAAGCAAATAATAACATTCGGGGGAACCAGCCTCTAGGAACTGGCCTTATTGAGCGAACCCGCTAATATTCGCCCATGTATAACAATGCTTCAACCTTAGGGAGCCATTCATGCTTTGGGGTTTAAAACTGGTACACAGCTATAATTCTACTGATGTTTTCCTTGAAATGTAGCCTTATCCGCGTCGCGTCTATGTCAGCGTTCCGAATTGGCATCCTAGATCACCCAATGCTGTGGAAGCTCAAGAACATAATGAGGTAAAATGGAACACCATCCTCATTTTCAATTGACAAAAATCTTATGCCGAAAGCGTTCACATGTAGGTCTTTTTTGAAGATACGTCGTAAGATATCCCAGAAAAAAAAAATGCTTCACAACATTCTAGAAATACATACTCGATCGTTTCTAGGCTTCCGACGAATGAAACAGTGAGTCCCCCAAGGTAAAAAATATCCCCTTTTCCTCCAAATAAGTATTCAAATCTAACATCCTTGTACGAAATTTGAAAAATGTTTTAACATAACGCCACGGATGCATGGACAAACTGCAACGGGTGCATGCACAGCCACTACAATTAGCGGCAATTATGCGTGCTTACGGAGTCTTATTACTTCATGCATTAAAAAAGCATAAAATTCTTTGAAGTTTTGTCTGATTTAGACGCAGATAAGGCGCAATAAACGAAGCCACAAGAACGTCCGAATCCACAAGCACGAAGACCAGACAAATCCATGTACTACCCACCATTCCCATGGTGGCTGAGCGATCGCAGCGATATAGTTCCCTCTAGTAATTTTTATTGGAAACTGTATGGCCTCAACCACATAGGAAGCGAGTGCGACGGGAGAAACGGCGCACTTCCTGTTCCATCGTCGTTATTTTCACGTCTTTCAGCTCCCGACAAAATTGACAAGATGTCCACTCCAACGAGGCGTCGCGCCCAGGACATTATGTCACACAAAACTGGAAGTATCCCCAAAAGTGAAAGTTCGAGAAAGAGATATCATTGGCGCACACCCAGGGATAATAAAGAAAACCTCATGCTAGACCTGAGCGACTGTAATGCGACGGCATTGTCGCGATCGGTCCATCTACGCCTTTCGTTACACTGCCCCGTGAATCGACCCGCGTTACGAATAGCGTTCAAGCCGTTTCTAAAACAAACATCCCACACCGGTATCAAGATCCGCCCACCTTTACCTTCGATTGCATTGCCTCTGGTATCGGCCCGCTTTCTTTTGCCTCGACGCAAACGACGAATCCCGGTCAGTGTCCCGTATAACGCTACGGCCTTAAAAGCTTGGAGGCAGCGATCGAGTTGTACTGGACACACTGCAGGCGATTTCCTGGGCCTAAATGAACGTTGAGGGTCGGCGCGCGCACTCCCGCACACGCCACCCACCGTCGCCGCGCGGAGGCACGCGCTGGGAAGAAGAGAATGGCGAGGAGGAAGGTCGACCCTCTCGGTAGAGGATCCGCCGCGCATGCCAACCGGAAGTCGGCGGAGCGTGTCGCTCTTCCGGTACGGTCCACCACCGCAACCGACTCCCCTTCGCGCCCCCTCGGTGATCCCCCCCACCACCTCCAACCGCGCGTACCTGTCGCGTCCACGCGTCGCTGGGCGAGGCACGTGCCGGTGCACTACGGATCGCCGCCGAGGCCCAGCGAGAGCCAGCAGAGACAGGATGCCAGCAGCCCTCCATAACCCCCTTCATCCCCTCCCCTTCTCTAATCTTGCTCGCCGCAGACCGGCCGACGACATGACAAACCGTCTCCTCCGCGCTGTGGGAGACGACGCGCGTGGCAGCATGGTACTACATACGAGGGTTTTGGTGGGGGTCTCATGGGCGGCCGGTAAAGCGACGGCGCCGCGTACTTCGTTTGTTCGACGTTTGCGAGAATTTTCGCGCGTGATGCTTCGTCCTTTCGGTCATCAGGTATACCCCGCGGTGGACTCCCTTGTTTTCTATTTTCTCGAGGAATATCTTTTTTCGCATAGCCCAAAAAAAAATGCTGTAGTATATACAGTACGCGTACATGTGTAGGCCATTTCGCGGTCAACCCCATGGTCTTCGTGGTGGCGTATGTGGAAATGTCACATGAATTTTGTTGTGCAAGCAATCACGGCGCTGCTGGAAAGTTTCTGCAAAATATTAGAACACGACTCCCCTCGTGAATACAGTGCGCAAACGGATTGCGCAAAACGAGAGAAAGGACGAGTATACGACATTTGTAGAAGTAATGGTGTACTGTGCCTAAAGCCGTACCTGCTATAGAAGAATCGACGTTTGGGCAAGTTGGTACTGCTTGAACATATTGAAGGGGTAGCGCAAGATAACGAAGACAGGAAGCATGAGACACACATCATGTCCTGTGTGTTTCCTACCTTCTGTCTTTGTCGTCTTGCTCAGCCCCTTCTAGATGTTCAACCGTATACCTACTAGCCAATTAGTGGGGTAGTTTTGAAACGAGGCGCTTATTTTGCTGAAAAACAGCTTCCCCAAACAGGGCTACACTGACAATGATTCTGCTGAGGCATGGCGGTAGTGCTGTTGACAGCTCCACGTGTGCATACGTCAAACCTCTCTAGTAGTTTAAGGACACTTACTTTCCAGGTGAACTTTATTATTAATGTCACTGTGTTTCTTCGAATATTTCGTTCTGTCAATTTCATTTTTTGGAGCCCAATTATCAGATCAGAGGAGTATCCGCAGCGCCACATGGCAAGCGCAACGTCACAGCTTCCTTTCAACACATAATGCGTCAACCATTCTGTTACCCCCCCCCCCCCCCCCCTCCCGCTATTCCCAAATGCCAACAACGCACAGCTATTGGGCGCAAGTGGCCAATGTTGCAGAACTTCGGTGAGCCGGAATCATCGAACATGTATTTCGTTAAAGTGACACTAAAGAAAAAAGTATTTTCTTCTGTATCAGTAAATTACCCTTCCACAATACCAAAAACACTCTTACCGCGAGAAGACGTTTGGCAAGCCAGAAAAAAAAACCGAAAAACACAAAAGACTGGTGGCGCCACTGCCTTGAAGTTCCGGCACCAGCTCACTGTGACGTCATGAATTTTTACGGCGTCGGCTGGGCACCGTTAATTCTTCAGCAGTAAACCTCGACTACATTGCGTTCTAAAAGAAGAGAGGCCACAAGCCACCGAATTAATATGGCAAGTTTCGTTTAGTTTTGCTGAGCCAACGCTTTTCAAATACAAAAAAAAATGCTTTGATATCCGTGACGGCACACTGACGTACCGGCGAAGTGTTTCCGGCGAGAAATAAAAGAAAACGAAACTTTACCTTTTAACGACAACATAGTTTTTAAAGAATACTTTATCAGTCTAAATGGATTTTATTGTTTTGTTTCAGTGTCCCTTTAAGGTGGACGGATATGCCTGCATAGAGAACGGCGACGCTCGGCGACTTCAATGCCAATACTTACATCCTTACACCCCCTTTTCTTCTACAAGATGAAAAAAAAAAAGACAGAGAAAGTTATGCACCCGTATGCTGGCGACCACTACTCCTTTTCGCTTTGACATAAGATAAAACTGTACTAAGGAAAAATGCGTAGCCTTGCACTGGTTAATACTTCGGTAAAACAAGGAAATGTCGCGGAACAAAAGGGCTCGAGTCTCCCGCTAAAAGTCGCAATGGAAACGCACTTCACGAATGTTCTAAGTATAAATAAGCATGTTTCACGTGGACGCAATAACGGGGCACCGACGAATACGCACTGTGTTATTAAACACGGTGTAATTGCGCGCATGCAGTAACCCCTTGATGAATCCAAGCTGCCGCTACCTTCTTTATTATGATTATTATTCAGATCAAGTTAACTATTGATCAATTAATATCATGAATAATGTTGTGACGGTGTAGGAGGTCATGAACAATATAATGATTTAGTACGTTAGGAGACTGAGTGACGCTATAGGGTGGAAGTCCATCATGCAAAGTTGCAAATCCAGGGCTGCCGGAGGTGGATCAGTAGCTATGTTTCCCACAGGTGCATGAATGAGACGCTAATAAATATGTCTGCACACGACACTCCGAAGTAAATATGGATCACTTATACCAATACCCTCAATGAAAGCGTGGAAGTGCGCTCACTGTCATGTGAGCACTATGATGATGTAGTGGTGGTGCTGCTTTGTGCATGGTGCAACGTCAGATGATGCCAAAGAGCGCGATGCAAGTAGTGATGAGTGGTCGATGGATCAATACATTACGTAGTGTAGATGAAAGATGACTGTAAATCGGGGTAAGAACAGTCGCTATAGAGAACGTCACTTATATATGTAATGAAATTATGACAATCACGTGACGCTTCGGATGGCTGATATATAATAAATGTGACAGTGGTATACAGTAGTTTTCAAGTATTGTCTACCACTGCCTCACCAGAGCCCTCAATGACTTGGAAGCACATGCTATAAAACACTACTGCCGCAGCAGCATGCTTTCATGTCACATGCCGCGCAGCAGTATGCCCCTGTATACTTTCGATGATCGCGGAGCCCAGCACCTTGGCCACGGAAAACGGCCGGTGTGGGCAAAAGTTTAAACGGAGTTCTTACGCGAGACGGAGCTGTCTAAATATGTGTTTTCCGCTGCCTTCAATAGCCCGAGGACATCGGAAATTTAAGAACTGCATATTCCCGACGCTTCGAATCAAGCCGAAATCAACGTCGCGCCGAGATTTTTCACACATGCCAACTCTACCGAATTTTCCGCGAAGCTTCCGAGTTTGGCCTCATTCTACGACTTTACGAATGTTGCGCCAAGTGTTGCGAAGTATTCCGTATACTTCGACAACATCCGTGGAAATCGTCTGACGGTGACAGTACACGATAGAGGGTTACTCGCTTCGAGCAAGTTTACTCGCTTCGAGCAAGCACGGCAAACATCGATAAAAAAAATCGCGCTATGCCCCCGAACCCTTTCTATATACCTTCCCGTGTTGTATCCGCCGAATAATTGTGAATTTTAATGTCCACGGGTTGAGCACGTAAGCGAATTTATTCTATGCGGCGGAACAATGAGAAATTTTCCCCCGCAACTTCAGCGCGCGAGAAGCATTGACGCGCAGCGCGACTCCAAGCGAGCGTCGACAGGCGAGGTATAACGAGGCGGGAATCGATCCCTTGTTGCATCCGCTGAATATGTGCGAATTTTAAAGTCCACAGGTTGGGCACGTCAGTCAGTCAAGAACCTTATTGAGGTCCTGAAGGGGTTTAAGCCGTTGGAGATCGCACGCGGGGAGCTCCTTGGGCCGAAACCGTATAGGCGACGCCCAGGTCGGGACGGGAACGTGGTGACGCTCCGCCAGTTCTTGGGCCCTCTGGACGGCCTTGAGTTGGAGTTTGAGGCCCGGGCTTTTGAGGGCTTCTTCCCATTCGGGCTCACTGAGGAGAGGGCCCTCTGGTAACGCGGTACATTGCCAAAGCATGTGCGAGAGTGAGCAATAGAGTTCTGGGCGGTTGGGCACGTAAGTGGTTTTATTCTATGCGGCGGAACAATCAGAATTTTCTCACCGCAACTTCAGCGCGCGGGAAGGTTTGACGCGCAGCGCGACTCCAAGCGAGCGTAGACAGGCGAGGCATAACGAGGCGGGAATCGAAAGATCGATATAGCGCGACTATACAGCGGCTCCGGCGGCAGACGAGCGCGCGCGCGCGGGGGGGGGGGGGGGGGGGGCACGCTGCCGCAAGCCCAGAGTCGTGACAGCGGGGCTGCAGACCGCGCGGACAGCCTCGCCGTGTTTGTCTTGGGCGGCACCCGCCGATGGCCACTGTCGTATACACACGCCGCATGCGGCCGAGACGCAAAGACGCGTACATTATACTCCGCGCGCTGCATGTGTACATATACAGAGTGGATCGCTCGCGTGGCTCCATATAAACGTGCGGAGGCACTCCGGGAGCAATAACGCGTGCGCGCCCGCACTTTATACTCGTGTATAAAAACGGCACCGTCCTGAACAACAAAACGTCCATTGTTTTGCTTTTTCGCTATAACGTTCCTGTTCTCTCTTTCTCTCTTTCTCTACGCACCCCCACCACTGGTGAATCCAGAAGCCATTACTCTAATGAACCTCCACTTGAAGTTCGCCAGAACGGCCGATCCAGATATTCAGTTCTCTCTTCCTATTCTTCTTTGTTGCCTACCAATTTCCTTCGTCGTCTTGGACGTTGCTACGTGGAAGCTATGTATACTGTAGGAAAAACGGAACACACTGTGCTGAGCTGCCGATTGCACGCAGATTTAGTCTGCCGATAAAACCCGCAATAGTACGAGATGGTATCAATAGCCTTCAGAACTATAGATATATGTTTTCAAGAAAGTTGTTTTTTATTTATATACGTACATTCAAACAATCTCATCTTCCGTAAATAGTCCATTTGCAAAGCAATACAGCGCTCCCAGCGTCCCTGCCACTTTGCAAACACGTCCTAGAAGTTTGCTTTCCGGGACGAGTTGAACACCTTCTGCGATTTGGGCTTGATTTCATCAATCGTGACGAATTCGCAGCCGTTGAGCCGAGAATTATGGGAAGAGAGTGAGCGGGAGCAAGACAGTAAGTAATCGGGAATCAAATACGGTGCATGCGAGTATACGCTGGGAAATAATTTGCATCGTTTAGAATGAATGATGGTATAAATTTGTTTGTAACTCGCACCCTTACATCATTTTTGGATGCAGCGCTGTAAGTTGTAGACAGATTTACACCCTTGTCCACCTTCAAGGGTGTAAATTAGCGAGAGTCAAATACGGCGAGTATAGGGCGGGTGCGGAAGAGAAACCGTGTCAGTTCCGTCGAGAACGTCGCGTGTGACGAGAGCTCTGGAATAGGGCTGCGTTGTGGTCTTGCAGCGTCCAGCTTCTCTTGCGCGACAGACCAGGCCATTTTCGCCGAATGTCCTTCTTCATCATGCACACTCAATCTCGGCAGCAAAACTTGCTGCTGATGCAGCCTTCTCCCTTTTTCTTCCTTCTCCGCTCCCGTCTCATGTATGCAAAGAGGCGGGATTGCGGTCGGCCCCGATAGACGCGTATTCGTCCGATTACAGGAAACGTGGCAATTTGACTTACGTATCTATGCACTGTTCTGCCGAATGAAGATATATAATGCACTCGACCAGGGTGCCTTTTTCTATCTCGAAATAAACCACAGAAATACCTGTAGACAACAATAAATAGACAGACGCAGTAAAACTGGACCTATAAGCAATCAATGATAACGCGGCAAAAAAAAAAAAGGAAGTATGACAGACTTTCTCGAGCCCTGAATACATGCGACTTACTCAAGACTTCTTTTTGCTCATTCCCCCTTCCTGCTGTTTTTTATCCCTTTCATTTACTATATATATATATATATATATATATATATATATATATATATATATATATATATATATATATATATATATATATATATATATATATATATATATATATATATATATAGAGAGAGAGAGAGAGAGAGAGAGAGAACTATTTTTTTCTTTTCTTTTGCAGTATTCTGCTTTTCTTGCACCGTAAATCAGGCCATTTTCGCCGAATGCCTTTCCTTGTACACACCAAATCTTGGCAGCAAAACTTGCTGCCGATGGTCTGGACGCTCGGGGCTAAATCTATACGCGCGGCCCTCTCTGCGCCTCTTAAACAAGTGATATCTGCCTCAAAAACCAGACTTGACGATCCGCGGTTAGGAGTCCTGCACCCACTCCCTCGACCGCCTCGGCGGCCGCATTTAGTTATCACGCATGCCTTCCCGCGCTCTCCCGGCGCATAAGAAGTCGCGACGAACGTTATCAGGCGGCCCCGGTGACAGTTCCCAGTGCGGAGACGAGTAACGCACGCACACGAACACGGCAGTATAAGAAGACTTGGGTCAAGCGCGTTTTACAAGCTGCTTTCTGCGCACATTTGGCACCGCGCGGGCGGCAGCTTGGGAGCTTGTTTACCGAACAAGCTGGGGTTGGGGTGGGGGGAGGGGGGGGGGGGTGTCATCCCTCTGCTTCTCTTGCTCCTCTGGTGCACCGAGCGACAGCGCGTGTCAGAAGTTTTGAAAGCGAAAGCGTGGCAGCTCCAGTCTACTCACGAGTCGGCACTCTGTACGCTCGCAGGCGAGCGGGCTGGCGACCCACTAATGCATTCCCCCCCCCCCCAACCCCCACCGCCCCCTACGAGTAGATATTGCGTCTCTTTCTAGCCTATTATAGCTGGCCGCGCCGCCGTCTCTTCAGAGCGTATACAGCAGCGAGAAGAAGAAAAATTGCACCCTCGACGAAAACGAAATTGTGAAGGGGGCAGAGGAGTCTCGTCAAGCTCTGCGGAGGCGTGTTTAGCAGAAGGGTCCTTATTTGCGCGCCCGGGGCGAGGCGAGAAGTGGGCGGTCTCCAGCGCCCCCGAAGTGGCCGTGGATCTCTCGAGCCGTGAATTTGGGATGCCCGTGGAGCGAGGAAGGCGGCAGCGGCATCGCGGGAGAGGACACAATCTTTCTCCGTTGTTGCACGCAAGCAACCGGTGGCAGCGTCAGTATAACGCGGTTGCGTGTTTATGCCCGAGAAAGTTTGTGTGTTCATGCGTTTGTGCGGGGGTTTGCATGCGTGTGTGTCGTGCGTGTATGTGTATGTGCATGTGTATGTGCATGTGTATGTATGTGTGTGCGTATGTGCATGTGTGTGTATGTGTGTGTGTGTATGTGCGTGCTTATGCATCTGTCCGCGCATGTGTGTGTGTGCGTGGGGGGGGGGGGGGGCGTGCGCTTGCAGGCGCTTCTCAACGCTCCTTGCAGGACGTGTGCGGATACGCCTCTTCCGTGTAAGGTGCGATGTTGGAGACACGACAGAAAATCATAATTATGCGGAGCGTCCTAATCTGCGGAGGAAATGGAAAGGTAAACGCATTTGACGCTGTCCTTCGTGTTTGACCGGACCCTTCTACCGTTAGGGCGCCGCAACAAAAAAACCATACGTGCCTTTGCGAACTGCACGCTTCCGTCCTTGCGTAGTTCGAGGACTTGAAGAAGCTACGCGCGGCGTTGGAGCATCGCAGAGTGACCTCGCGGTACCGACCTAAGTTTATACAAAGTTGTCCAGTTTTCTGTGCAGTTTAATGCGTGCTATGTCCCGCCTGAATATAGTTGCTGCCTAACGGAAGAAAGAAAGGAAGGAGCGTGTGCTGGACTGTCACGGAATAACATGCGTGCGAACTTCTTTCACTGTGAGGTGGCTAAGCCGACTACGTTACTCCTATAGAATAAATCCGTTCGCACCTAAAGAGAGAAATGAAACAGGAAAGGCAGGCAGTTTACACCAAACAAACGTTCGGTTTGCAGGCGTGCGCTGAAAAAAAAGCAATAATTAAACGAACGACAAGTTGGACAGAACGGCAGAGATAAGCTCGCACTGGAAGATTGTATAGTCTTTTTCTAGCGAGCAAATGGAGCATCATCTACATCAAGCTGAACCACCACCGTATACTGCTCACAACACGCATGCGCTTATGGCTTAAAGCAGGAAACGCCTGATAACGCCTTGAAATGGCGACAGCCTCTATATTCACCGAATCAAGTTGCCGACGAGCTAAAATAAAAAAAGAATTCATATAAGGCGGCGCTGGACGAAGTCGTGACTGGTAATGCCATATGCACTCCAACGTAAACTAGATTCACTCAAGCCATCGGTGGGAACTCTTCTTAAAGGCCTGTTACGCTACGAAATTAAAAAAAAAGAATAAGTGCTTTTTCAGTAACCACGAGCGTATAATGGCTTACATCCAAAGTGTGTGTTTATCGCCAACCGAGACCTGTTCATGCCTCTCGGTGACTCATTCTCTCTTATTTTTTTTTGCGGAGTCGTCGATTGCCGATCACATGCTTATTCGCGGGTATGCGGACGACTCTCCCATATAGCCTTACCGTGGGCACGCATGTTATCGACTGCGGACGTAAAGCTGATAACCGAACTGGTTCGCTAGTTTTTAGCTGCAGCGAACACGCTCTCAAGATCGCGTCCGCGGGCACTGCGATTCTTGAAATACACGCGTTACGGGGCACCGTATACACGCGATCAAACCGGCAAGTTGCGTACGAAAGATCTTCCTGCGCAGTTTCGTTCTTCGCGTACATATATATCTATAGTAAGAATGCGGCGCACTTTCATTGGTGTCCCTCAAGATGTCTGCTGCCCGCTTTATCTCGACTGGCGCTGGAAGCTGCACCTTCAATGGCTTCGGCTGCCGTCGGTCCGATGAAGCTTCTGCTCCTCAACCTCCGCGCGAGTTGCTTTGATACGTGACCTCCTCGATCTATAGACGTCGTTTTAAGCCTAACGTTTATTGCGTTATACCATTTCGTGCCAGTCGTCAGAATTCACTGCCGCGATTGTGGCTGCCCACCTGTGTTTGGTAGATGCAAAGGATTTGCGCGCGCGTGCACACACATACACACACACACACGTGTGTGTGTGTGTGTGTGTGTGTGTGTGTGTGTGTGTGTGTGTCTGTGTGTGTGTGTGTGTGTGTCTGCGTGTGTGTGTGTGTGTCTGTGTGTGTGTTTGTGTGTGTGTTTGTGTGTGTGTTTGTGTGTGTGTGTATGTGTGGTGATCATTTGTAAGCTTTACTAAATTTGTCAGAAATGTATGTGGCAGATCGCATAATTCTTGTCCTTGCGTTGGATTACTCGAAGAGGCGTATATTACTGGCACGAGAAATTAAAACATATGTTCGACTAATTAACGAAATTCTAGTAATTACCTTCATGACTGATTACTTTACGGCACATATCGCAATTTACGAATTCTAGCCGGTGAGTCTGCCAGATGTATCCACTTAAAACGAATTTTCATGAGTTAGGATGACACCAGGTTTTAGTTATTAATTCCCGAATTTTGCGGAGAAATGCATTGGCATTCCAGTTACTTTTGTGCATTGGACGCATAAAACGACATTTTGTTAAGAAAGCAACTGCAACGCCAATGCATTTCGGCGCAAAGTTCGCGAATTAATGTCTCGAAACTGGTGTGATCTTAAGAATTCGTTCGAAGTGGATCCGCCTGGCGAACTCCACGGCTAGAATGTGTATCGTGCAATATGGGCCATAAAGTAATAAGTTAAAAGCAGAATTGGCGATTTTTTTTTGTTAATTGGTGGATTATGCATTTGAATTTTTTGTGCAAGCAATCTCCACCTCTTCGAGTGGACCACCTCATGAACAAGAATAGTCCTGTCTACCATAGGCAACCTTTAAAATATTTTGGAAGTGTTCGCTGAGACCACAGGTAATTAAGATTGCTGGTGGCACCATAGTACTGTCTTCGTCTGTGTGTGTTTGTTAATTTGTGCCTCTCTTACAATAGATATCCAATAGGTAGATAAAATCTTGGCGATATTGCCAGTGCCCCTCTGTTGCACTCTCAAAGCTTTAAATTGAATATTGTACCGGGTTTTCAGAAAACCTATATAGGGAACGTGCTACAGGCAATGAGGGTTGATTTCTCAAATCATCGGGCATTTATATTTTTCTTTCCTTCATGTGTCTTCGTGTCAGTGTAGAGAGAGAGAGCAAATGATAAAGGAAAGGTAGGGAGGTTAACCAGGACTGAGCCCGGTTGGCTACCCTACACTGGGGAAAGGGGACGGAAAGATTAAAAGAAGAAGAGAAAGTCCACTGGGGATATCGTTCGGTCACTCAGTCCGGATCACGTGTCAGTGTATTTAATCAATATACATAATCAGATGGAAGTGAGCACGCTTTCCCTCTGTCTTCCGCCTCCCCCACACCCTCTTCCTCTGTCCCTCATTTGTGCTTGCATTTTAGAAAGCTACATTTTAACGCTTGCCATGTCCACGTGACCCATGCGCGTCATGCTTTAGCTGTAGCACACCGCGGCTATAGCACTACACATATGCACGTGTCGCAGTTTTAAGTTATGGGGTTTTACGTGCCAAAACCACTTTCTGATTATGAGGCACGCCGTAGTGAAGGACTCCGGAAATTTCGACCACCTGGGGTTCTTTAACGTGCACCTAAATCTAAGTACACGGGTGTTTTCGCATTTCGCCCCCATCGAAATGCGGCCGCCGTGGCCGGGATTCGATCCCGCGACCTCGTGCTCAGCAGCCTAACACCATAACCACTGAGCAACCCGGTGGGTCGTGTCACAGTTTCGTGGCCTGGCCCGCATATATATACTTAAAGCTATAGCATGCAGAACGCGGGCCAGCCGGACCCCTATCGTGGTGCACATGCGCAGCCAAAATTCACCAATCTTCTCGTTCGTAAGTGGTCTTTGCCATCGGCTAGCTGCCGTCGCTAATAATATGTTAGGCATCGAGATCGGCTGTAATTTTCTCTTACGAACAATTTTAGCGTAAGAAGTTTTTTTTTTTTGTGAATGCTGGCCCCGGCTAAATGCGAGCTCGCGGCGTGCAGGTGGGGCAGTAAACGATGGGAGAATGCGGCGAACTGAGCTCCATGCTGAGCTCTCGGATACACTTCACTGTAAAATAATTCACACCCTTAAAGTGAAAATGGTGTAAATGTGTATATAACTCCCACCATTAGGGTGTGGTTTATACAACCGAGTGTGAGTTATAAACGTATTTACACCCTCTTTCGCTTTTAATGGAGTAAATTATTTTACAGTGTATTTGAATTGGATTTATTGATAGGAAAGACAGAGAGGCCGACCTTAGCTAATGCGCTCTAGTCTGCTACTCTGCACTGGGGAAGAGGGAAGGGGGTGGATGGAGTTACGCTGCATAAAACACCCCCATTTTACAGTGTATAACTCCATGCACCGTGCATGCAGTACTGGCTCGAGTTTCGATGTGCGTTTCGCACTCGCCAACAACGATAAACGAAAACGAGGGACGCGAACAATGAGTGCGCCCTGATAACAACTCGGAGTGCAAGTAGAAGAAAGCGGGCGGAGAAAATACTCGTTTTTGTTTACACCTTGCGCACGCGCCGGACGGCTGCAGACATATGCGGCCTCGGATGTGATTTCCAGGGAGATTATAAAATTTCGACAGCTTCTAGGCGGCGTTCTGATAGCCGTTGCGCAATCTATGCACACACCAGTACCCGGAAGTCGATTTTGCTTTTGTTTTTTCACCGTGTACTCAGGTTCGCGTCGCTAGTGGCCGTTCTCAACCCGAGCGTGGCGGCGAGCAGGAAACACAGATTTCTCACCTACACTCGCCGCAGTGGCGTCGCATGTCCGATTCGAAACAGCAGCGCAGGCGACGCCTATCTTTTCTGCTTATGGATGCCATTAGCCTGCTATGTCCTGTAAATATTTCGTAATGTCCTCTTAGTCAAAGTTCAACATAGCTGCAACACTGCAATTATGTTGCACTGCTGCTCTGCAAGAAGTCGTGGGTTGGAGACACACTGTAAAATGATTTACACCCTAAAAAGTGAAAAAGGGTGTAAATGTGGCTATAACTCACACTCTAAGGGTGTTATCTATATGACAGACACCCTAAGGGTGTGAGTTATATACACATTTACACCCTTTTTCACTTTTTAGGGCGTAAATTATTTTACAGTGCAGAATGCAAGAATGCTACATGATGTACAGCCAGCTTTGGGTGCACATTAAATAATCCTGCGCGGTCAAAGGTAACCCGGTGTCTCGAGCAATGTGTGTATTGCTTGGAGACGTTAAACCTCGTATAGAGCAACACTGCGCTTGCTAAGCCTGCAGCTCAATCACATCGCGATGTCAGCTTTTGTACGAGCAAGAACACGTATCCAAGTATGCAAAATGTTTCCTCGTATCATTGAACGTTGTATTCTTTGCCCATGGTGTCACTATGTGCAGCACGTAATTCTATTACTGATATAACCGAAGTTAATCAGTAATAGATGAAGATGTATGCCGGAAATTATTTTTTTTAATTGTGCTCATTAATTTTCCTTTCCGTGCCCCTGTATTTACTAGCAAGATTCATTTTTATAACAGCCATCTATTTTGTTTTGTGTGTGTGTTTGTTTTACACAATACAGCCACAAAGGGCTGCAGTCTAAAGAACGCAGAGAAAAGGCACGCGAGCGAATGAAGCAATAAATGAAGCAATAAATACAGCAAGAACTATCGGCACAGCGCGTCCATTGAATTTACCTATACACGCAGGACAGGTGACCGCGATCTGATGGGTTGGCACATGATCAGCAAATATAGAATAGAGAATTAATCAACTACGAGACACATTACTCTGAAAAGCAGGCACATTGCCAGAAGCCCCTCAAGGCCACTGCTTCCAGACGCCCAGCATGCAGAAACTGCCTCGGCTGAAAAAAGGAAATGAGTTCGAGCATAACGTTAGCATGGGCGTGGTATCACAACGGATTCGACGATTGTGGTATGCTGCTATAGACAGTCTTCACATTCCCTAGTCGACTCGCCTATGGAAAGCGACGGTATTAGAAGCGGAGGCATAAGAAGCCTTTGCAGTAAGGCAGATGCTCCAGATTTGAACTCGGACGTTTAACTTAACTCCTCCTGCATGGAGTGGGCTTCCGTAACTGGAGTCGTGTAACTACGCCAACAAACCCTTTTTCCTTCATTCCTACTATACCGGACGTATTCGTCGATGGGCTTGGTGGACTCGGAATCAGTACCTAAGGCCACCCTAAGCCGCAACAATACCTTGCACTTTGATCAGACGTAGTGCGCTGGTTGTTCACGAGTAAGCGGATAACGCCCATTAATGACTCTAGCATAAGAATATGACTTGTGTCTCTGCAACTGGAACCTCTTCAGTAGGTGTATATAGCGTGTGTCAAAGCGTAGGGGCCACACGCTGTGATTCCTGGAGCAGCTGTGCGTACGATAGCGAAAGCCGCTTTTCTGAACAGTCAGGCTTGCCGATGTCTGTCTACAATACCGAGCCCTCAACTTATGATGTGCGCGGAGCTGGAGGGATACATGAAACGGAGGTTTGCTGGTAGAAAAGTAGGGAGACAACAAAAAAATGGAGATGTAAAAAAAAAAAACAGTTTGGGTAGTGGTTCAGAAAGTTTGATGCTGGAAATTATTTCGGTGCGTGCGTGTGTGTGTGTGTTCAAAGATAGGTAGGACATTAGGCAAAATAAGAACAATAGCTTCGTGGCGCAATCCACCACCCTGTTTCAAAGGGGACGCTCATAGAATCCATCCATGCATCCAAACGCGATGCAACCGACGGTATACTACCATGCTGAAATGAAACGTCATTGGGACGAAAGAAAGCCGCCTACCTTTTATTAGTTAAAAGTGCGGTGTGGGAACCAGCGCCCAAGAAACTAAGAGTATACGTAAATAAGTCCGACAATAATGTAGCGCACGACGGAGGAATTTGAAAACAAAATGCACATTTTAGTTTATATTTCCATGTTCACTTTCCATTCTGTTACGTTGTTATAGCAGTTCTCCATCATCGGTATTTTTTGACAACCAGTAAGAAATTTTTAACAGTAAATACGCAAATGTTATTTAACGCTTTATTACCCACTGCACAAAGTCGAATACCATTTAACTTGCCTTTTCTCTTACTACAGAATTTCAATATATTTTTTTAGTAACTGCTGTTGCTTCGTGTCTCCAAAGCCTTCTCCCGATACATTCCAGTGCTAAGTCCACCACATTTCGTTACTTATGAGGAATATACGAGCGCAAATCAGAAAATCTTTGCCCATATTTTTTTTTTCGCCAAATCGTGGCTGTAAACGCGAAGTGAGCATATCCATTCCCAGCGTTGAACCTTTCTTGGACCGGCCCGGCCCTACCTGCTGGAAGCTCCTCGGCCCGGCGCTGCTGTCAGTTGTTGAAGCTAAATCGTTGAGGTGTCGAAGTACAAGCAACGAAGTGTGATTCGTTTTCTATGGAGCAAGGGACGAACACCCATCGAAATCCACAGTGAAATGCAGCCCACTTATGGGAGAGGTGTCTCGCTTTGTAAAGTGTGAGATGGCGGTGCTGCGAGTTCGCAAAAGGCCGTGAAGACTTGCATGGCAATCAGTGTACGGGGAGGCCGCGTGCATCGCTGACAGACGACAACATGGGCATAGCAAATTCAGTGCTGCGATGAGAAAAATGTCTGAACCAGTATGAGGACTATATGTGGAAAAATACTATATTAGGCACGTAGAATAGTACGTATATCTTAAATACTTGTATGTACTTTACTTTACCTTACCACTCTCTTATATAGGTACCAATTTCTGCCACTGTTGGAATTACTGTCGTTTGCTGCTGTTGCAGACTAATAAATCACTCAAAATTCCACGCCCTTTCTGACTCTAAAACGCAAAATCAATAATTTTCCTGGCAGCAAGCCAATTAGGCTAGGCAACAACAATGTTGGCCGCTCTCGCTGATTCTAGGAAAATCCAGCGCCAATTACACGTCGATGTCAGGAAGCGCTCAACTGACGCTGCATGGGGACTTTCGGGATACGAATTCACAACGCGTTCAGCGTATATTTCGTAAGTTTTCTAACGCATACAGTGTACGGCTGAGCATGCAATACATCGCTTGGAGCTTGGATAAAATTTCGGAATAGTTTAATAACTTTTCTGCTAGCCAGTTTCGGTTACATTTGCCAGGAGGTGCATGTTTCATGCCCTTATGACGTATAGAAGTGATGGCCACGGGCGCAGAATGTCACAGCATTTTGGCAATCGCCCTGACACGCTCGGTCGTCCGCTGTGGTGCTATGTGTTCCGCTGTTCAGGAACATGTTGCGTTGCGGGTCCTTGTCGACTCACACCCAGTGAACCGTATAATAATACTAAGTATGCTTGGCTGGGTCAAACGTTGGCTGAATACCGTCGTGTCACGGCTCACACCCCGATGGATGCGCGCGGAAAAAACGTCGAAGAGAGATCGATTCGAAAACGCCTCGCTATTAACCCATACCCACGAGACTCTTCCGGCCTATCGCATAAACGGCAATTCCCATCATGCATGAATGGCGGAGGTTATACCACGTATCCTATATGAAGAAAGCAGACGGTAGCGTTACCGCTCGGCAGACGTGCTCACGGCATGCGCTTCGTGATCGTCCATGGCAATTCTTGAGGAGCGCAGCGTCTTTTTAAGTCCACAGGAAGCGCTGTCTTCAACTCGGTGTAGTGGAGGAAGAGCTTCGAGTGGAGGACCGATTGAGAATACGGGGGTATTTGTATCGCGGCAACTCTTCGCAAAAGGACACGCGGTGCATCGCAACTGGAGATCGCGGGGCAGTTATTCAAGCGCTTCTGTCCTTCGACAACGACCGCGGCTTTGAGTCGACGACAGCGCGCATGTATGTACTCACGCAACCGCAAGAGAACGTTCCCGCCAGCCAGCTCAGATCGCAATCCGACGCCGTATACTGTATACGTATATACTACACGCGCCGATATCGTGTTCCCCCTCCTCCTCTTCCAAGTCTTCCTCGGAGCTCGTTGGAACGCGGCGTGGGATTAATCGGGCCGATTTATCTCCCGCCCGCGACAAGAGCGCAAAAAGCGCCGGTAAGGCACCTCACCCATTCGTTCGGGGTCCGGTTGCCCAACCCACGCGCCGCATGCTGTCTTCTCGGCCTGCGATGGTTCTTTCCATCTCGGCGCCCTTTCTTGTCTTTACGTTATTTATTCGTTTTTTTTTTCTCATTTCGGGACGCAGTGGGAAGCGTGCTCGCTGCTTGTCATTACTGCAGGCTGTTTCGAGTGCGTGCCATGTGTAAGCGTACATGAACGGGTTCCTCTTTAAGGTGACTCATTGCGAATGAACAGAAACGACGGTTCTTGTCGCCATTTCAGGGAAAGCATATGACTTCACGCTGACGACCATCATGGCTACGAAGCACATGACCTTCGAGAACAAAGGAGGGTTGTGTGGGTGAATAAATTATCGCCACTTGCACATATATATGATTATGCTAACTGACGCATGTGATTCAGGAGAGAATGCAGTATTATAATACTACAATATTATTATAATACATCAGGCGAGTTGCAGCCTGATGTCGTTAATCGTTCGTTCTGTTCCTGCATTGTATAGGTACATATAGGGATGGTGAATGTATCTTCTTTAACGAATATTGTGTGATTGCAGTCCGTAATCATCATGCAGACCATCTCGGAAGGCTGCGTAGCATTTGCACCATGACAATAGCCTAAGTTGTGGAACATTCTTGACCCGTGGATAAACGCTGGTTGCGTAATGCGTGCTACGAAAGCACTCGGACATTTTTATAAACTGAATCCTGGCTGAATCAGGCTATGATCAGTTAGATTGCAGGCGTGTATATACGTACATAGGTGCATGTGCAGTTTGTGTGTTTGTCTGAACAGGGCGTACATCATATCTTTCATCCAATATCTGGAGTAGCATGCCGAGTCATATGCATGTCAGCCTGCAGGCAAACATCGCCAGCTTTCATTAAGGACAGCATGTATCTCTATCTTCTAATGAAATATCGCCAGTCTATTTGGTGGTGCTGCTCCCTAAGCGCTTCGTTTTGCAACAGTACAGAGGCTCACGTCCAATGACCCATAACAACACTAAATGCTATGATAACAGTGCCCAGTAAACAATAAACACACAGCGACAAACGGGACAAGCGCCGTCTAAGTTCCAACTCATCCGGTTTCCCATCCTTGTGCAAAATTAAATGCTTGCTGTATAGTGTCAAGGCAGTTTAATCGGCGCACAAGATCAATTTAGGCTGTGACAGAGAACGTTACACTCGCAAGTCACAATATACTGTCGCGGGTTTCAGTGGACCATGTAATCTTGTCCTGACGCAGACGAGTTACGGCTCTAGCATGTTGCCGAGACGCAATAGAAAACAACACTGCTGGCTTTGGCGGCGTCCTTCAATGTTCTGTCCAATGGGAAACTATCACAAACGTTGTTATTCACAAGCATGGCCTTTAACGAAAGGGTTAAATGCATAGCTGTGTTAAGATTACATCGCTATTGATACATTTGTGCTAGCTATTAAGTCAGCCGGAACCACACACAGAAAAGAATGCCTGGCGTGCATTCGTAGTGACTTCTCTGAAGGTGTCACTATACCCGCTGGTACTTCATTGCACGTCTCTGCACGACATCGGTAAAGTAACAGTATATATGTGCGCCCCAAATTGGTACTCTATAGAAGGTGCTTTTGTCAAGACTGCCACGTTACGCTTCATTTCTTCAGGCTGGCGGTTATGACACTTCGTAACGACGCAGTAACCTCGAGCACTTCAACACCCCTCGCTTCAATGATGTGTATATCCACGTATACATATACTTCTTCGGTACACACCAAACCAGCGATTCATTGATCTATAATAGCAGCGATAAATAAATGTTTAGGTACAGCACTGGCAACGGCCATATGCTACAGCCAATAAGAATGCCATTTGCAACGATACGCGTGGAACACGTGCTTTCTATGAACGCCGCAGGATTTGCACTCAAGGAGTATACCCGAAAAGGAACCATTGCTACATGCAGCTCCTTACACGTGTACTGGTATTGTGTTCCTTTAGCTGCTATGATGTTGTAGTAAATAACGCGTTACTCCACTGAACTGCAATACCATGCCTTTCAGTGACTTGTATTCTGTCAGCTTGAATAAAGAACAATGGTCCTCCATTGTGTAAATCACGTGTTTCCGCTGCGTTACTGCTGTGCCATCGATGGCGGATGGGGAGTATACCATTACGCATGAAACGATATCTGTCTGCAATGCCGTCCTATGACGTTTCCTGACAGTAAATTCAAATGGAGATCCATTGTTCCGCTATATGGAAAATTAGGTAGGTGTTAAGTTCTCAAAGCTTATGAAGTCGCTGATCTCTATAACTCTAAGCCTAACTTACATAACTCCGAGCGGGATAGACAAGGTCAGGTGGTACAGACGGTGCACTCTGCATACGCAATTCATCTACATACCGGCGGTGCATGATTCGTCCCTAGACCCTCGTGTTAATGAGCACGCGTGCACTCATTCATTCAAGCCTTCCTTGTTCGCCAGTTATTCCACGTGACGAACTTCGCAATAAAGCGACAGCTTTCTGTACAAGCACGGCATCTTAGGTGATCATGCGCATCAAGACAACCATACGAGTATAGTGCACAGCCGACAGCCGTATAGTGCACAGCCGCGTGCTCAGCCGACATCACGGTCACTCATCGCAATCCGTTGCTGCAGCACCAGCTCGACAAAGTGCGAATTCAGCAAATGTCATCCACTGACAAAACAGCAATTGGCCTTCTACTCACGTCCTGGAAGTCAGCCATGTCGGCGCCCAAGCTCGCCTGCGGCGCCGGCAACAAGAGAGCAGCGCTCGTCATGGACTTGCCCTAGGGCACGACGACGGCCCGGACCCGTCTCCGGCGGGCAGGAGGACGACACCTGGCCGCCATCTTGCCGCACTCCGCCGCTGACGGTGCCCCTTCCTTCGCAGAGGTGTAGCGCCCCTCTCGACGCACGTGCGCAGAAACAAAATCGTCGTCAAACGCCGCGTCAACGCCGCCGGCAGCTGGAGCGCCACACGAACGCACGACCAGCGGAGCGCCCGAAGCGACACTGGCGCCGAAACCGAACACAGCGCCGCCGCGCGTCGACGGCCACCGCTCTCTCCTCCGCCGCTCCGTCGTCGTACGCAGCGGCAGCCGCCGCTCTCGGTCGTCGATCGCTCCTCCTCCTTTCACCCGCTCCAAACCTCGAAGCCACGCCTCTTAATGATCAAGAACGACCAATCCCGGTTCGCGCATCCGAATCAAAACTCCGCCCACCGCTGTTAGCAGAGCGGCGGCGACGGCGCGAGAAAGATTACTCCTCCTTTTCGGAGCGCGCCTCGTCTCCCAACCGTTCATGCCTCGCTGATGCTGTTTCTTTTCGCGTCGCGCGCTTCTGACGCGCTTCTCTTTGCGCTCGCGCGCGCGCGTGGAGCGCTGGGGAGGAGGAGAGCAATGAGAGAGCGACGCTCGCGAGCGCTCCTCGCAGCCTCGGAGCGCGCGCGTGCGCCCTTCTGCCACACACGCACGCTCTTTTGACGCCGCAGAGAGGCTCCGACGAACGACGCAGCGTCGTCATCGTGGCGGGGTCGCCGGAGCGGGGCCGATTAAGACGGGGAAAATTGAATAGAGGAAAAGAAGTTGTGTGGCCGGTGGCGGGCACCGGAGGGGGGTAGCAAAGCGACTGTGGGCCAGCGTTCGCCTGGTGGGGGGGTCGGGGAGGGAGGGGAGGGAGAGGTGAGTTAGAAAGGAGGAGCAGGGCAGCCGCCGAGATGGAGAGACGAAAAAAAAGATGATTTTCGGAGCGAGCGTCGGCGGTGGCAGCAACCGAGGCACGGCGAAGACCGCCTTCCTTCTCTCTATGGTGCGTGGGAGCAGTTTGTCAACAATGGTAAGATTTCTGTCCCCCCCCCCCCCCGTCATCTGCAGCCCCCTTCCTCACTTTTCCTCGTTCTTCTTGCGCGGCAGTGGCAGCGGCCCACGGCAACGTGACAGCGGTCGGTCGCCGCGAGGGCTGTGGTTAAGGGCCATTAAAGAGCGCGTCTCTGTCTGAGCATGGAGCGTGGTGTGCGCCCGCTGGGAGGACTAACGCATCGTCGTTCGTCGCTGGGGTCACCCGAAGGGGGCACCGAGAGATGCCTCGCTGACAGTTTTTCTTCATCCTTCGTGCCCTGCGCCGGCTTCTCCTCTCCTCGCCGTCGCTGCGAGTCGGTGGCTGCTGCGGAGGGCGTGTTAAAGACGCCAAGGCGGAGGGAACGTCGACGTCGCGTTTGTGCTGCGAGGCGCGTGTAAGCGCGGTGATGTGGCGCGCTCTGCGCGCGTGCCGCCTCGACGGGCGTCCCCGGGCGCTGCTGACGACGACGATGGCTTGTCTCGCCCTCACAACTGCCGCCAGTGGGGTTATGCATTGTGTGTGTGTGCCTGTGTGCGTGCGTGCGCTCGCATTTTTTTTTACATGTTTTATACTTCCTTGTTCTGTGCGCGCGGTTTCGTTCGCTCGTAATTGCGCTGCTTGCCGAGTTCCCAAGACGTGTGCGCTCCTCCGATGGCGCTTTGTAACGCCGCGGCAGGACGAAGGATTTGTTTGTGCGCCAGCCACGCAACGACAAGCGGTCGGTTCTCGTAAAAGAGAACCGGGATATGCGAGAGACGGCGTTCGCCTGTCGGAGCGCATGCCTGGAAGAATGCGCGCACGTGAGATGTATGCGTGAATGCGCGCGTTTTTGGCCCATTTCCACGGCACAATTTTCCGACGGCTCGTTATTCAGCGCACTGGCTTTCTCGACTGCGGTACTTCTTAGCGCGCGTGCCTTCCTGATGCTGCGCATAATAATCGCGGTGCCTGCCGTTTTGCTTCAAAGCTCAAGGTCGAGCGTTCGACTCTCTGCCGTGACAACCGCGTTTCTATGACGCATAATGTGCCTAAAGATGGTGTTACGGACATGTGAATACGGTCAGATGTTAAATCTTAAAGGTTACGATATGCTCAGCTGCGCATAACAGTCAAGTATACTTGCGTAAAGTGGACGCGCCGACACATTGCCGAAGCCACGCCTTGAAGGCGCCCAAAATGCGCTCCATGAAATGTTACGCGCCACGAGTGTGACACGTTTGCACAACGTTGACGGATGGATTCAAAAGGTCTGAGTTACTCCCGATTCGCTTTGCGCTCATTATTTGCCACATATATACAATACCGCCCTATGGTGGTATTATTAGCGATAGCGTATACGATAGCGGTTAGCGATAGCGTATACGTACGCTATCGCTAACTGATTCGGATAAACACGACGCTATATCAAACGTACGTACACGGGTAAAACTACACCGTCATTTATCGACCGCAACAACCTCGAATGTTGAGCAATTGACTACCCAGTTTCTTGTTTCAAATTTTCTTCAAATCAGTCACGTTCATGCGCGTATATGAAATGTTCACTGTTTGCTCGTACATAAGCCTAAATATATGCGGACCCACACGGCGACGCCGACGGCGATAACGATGGCAAAAATCCACTTGGCGTGTCCACATAATTGCTATAGTAACAATAAAATCTTATAAAATTAGCTTGCACACCGTGTGCTTACGATTTGTTATGCACCACACGGTTAAGTTTCGCAATCCTCGCCAATCTTTTGTGCAAGGGCTGCTGTGAACATACTTTTTCCTCCTTGCTGATAAGCATTTACTGGTACATATACATAAGCCTATTTGGTCACGAACTTTGAGGACGTATTTCCCAAAACTGGGGTTAATTAAGCACGGTATCGCTGCAGAGTAGATGTCAACTTCATTCTTATGGGGCTTCATTTGTGTATCTAAGTTCACAATGACATTTAAAATAACAATGGAAAGGTTAGTCATCAAAATTGTAATTAGCTAAGATGTCAGTGCATATTGTCGTACAATAAATGCCCGTCTCCAACTAATCCTGCTAATATGGCAGAATTTCGCTCACTGATATGGAAGGGCAGCGATGTATAAATATGTTTCCGCTAAAATAAAAAAGATCACTTGGTAGAATAGCACAAAGGTGAAAGCAAGGTTACGTTTCTTGTCATAAGAAAGACACCAGCATTCGCGGTGAAGCTAGAACTGATGCAACTCAATGCATTTCTCTATAGTCGTTGAACTTAGCCAGCGCTGCAAGCAGAAAAGTAACTAAGCGGTGCTGTAATTACTGCAGCAAGCTCACATAAGGTGAGCACCTTATGTGCAAAACCGCATCAGAGACGCGCCGATGGTTAGGTCTATACATTTTAATTTCAGCTAGATATAAAGCCATATAATGCATTCGCTGAAAAAAATATATATACTGCGCACTTAGCGGACTGGCGTTCTGGAGGAGGAGTGAAAACCACCTTAAAATATGACAGTTTCTTTTTACTTTCGTCTTTTTACTTTTGTTTCCAGAATTTTGAGGTATACATAATTATACACACAATTTCGAAATACTGCCTGTGCATGGTCGGCAGCGCAACTGTATTGCCTGGGGTAGATTAATTACTCCAGGCGGCGGCCATTATACATTCGCATGGGAAATGACAGTTGATATTTAATGAAACAATTCTTAATATTAACTTTTTAACTAATCACTTTATGAAACGTGATTGGCGTATTGAAGCCGGTTCGTACTGAAGCCAAGTCAACTTGGAACGTATACATTGAAACAATGCAGCGCAGGTTTTGCAAGAAGCGCCGCCAAGGTTGCAGCAAAATACACTGTTTCACTTTTTAAACAAAACGCTTCCGTGGGCAGTGCAGCAGAAATTTAGGTAAAGCGCATGCGCATTTCGTCGCGCAACTTGGAATCACGTATCTCAAGAGTGGAGAGCGATTTCCATGTGGCTTATGCCTTGCGAATTAAGTGGTCGGCACAAATTCGCTAATTGCGATAGGTGCCTCTAAAATGGTTAGTCTTGCATATAATTAATTTTCGTTTCTTCGGTGCCAAGTTTCCCGTGAAAGTACTGATGTCCACCTCTTCGAGTAATACGCCTCAAGCAGTAAAATTGTGGCACGGGCACCATAAAAAGATGCATGCGTATGTGACCACATCTATACATTTCATGCAATAGTTCCGTCCAGATCTCCCTCTTCTGGACCGTCCTGTTCCGAAGGAGTTTTGTCTTCGCATATGTTTGCCAACCGAACATCCGGCCCACAAATGTTCTCTTACGTAATTTTCGTCGGCGATTGACCGCCGATGTGAATGCTGCTTCCAGCAGCCTTCATACAGGCACGCTGGCTCTCCCCGTCCCAAACTTCTGTCTTTTGTCTCGCTATACTCAGCAGCGTAGACTTGATTTACTTTCCTTTCTTCTTTTTTTGACACAACACGGTAATTTCTATATACTCACCAACTCCCTGAACCCTTTCCTATATATGCAAGTACTGTTTGAATAAAGATATCAAAAACTATCGACGTGGTGCTTGTGTCCCGATTATGTGGCTCATGAGTCAGCAGTAACGTACACTGTACACTGCAGCGCTGTGTATAAAAGCAATATATATATATATATATAGCGAGCTTCCATCTTCCATGGATATCACAGCACACATAAGCATCGTGTAACATCTTTGCTTTTTTCTCCCTCCCGAGTGAGTGAGTGAGTGAGTGAGTGAGTGAGTGAGTGAGTGAGTGAGTGAGTGAGTGAGTGAGTGAGTGAGTGAGTGAGTGAGTGAGTGAGTGAGTGAGTGAGTGAGTGAGTGAGTGAGTGAGTGAGTGAGCACATGTCCGTAGCGTACTGCTTATAAGGTCTTATAAGGTTTATAACGATTACAAAACCACTTGAAAACGTTGAGTTCAGCAACTCTTTGTACAGCCCACCTAAAGCCCCTCTCCCTCTGTACGCCCGCTTTCGCATTTGCAAACACATCGAAAGATGACACTCACAGAAAATTATGATCTACGGCGAAGGAAACCTGATGACAACCACCATGGCGGCGCCAGTGGTGTAGGTGGGGGCGGGAAGATGTGGGGAGGGGAGGCAAGGAGGCACAGAAGAAAAGACCGATAGATCCTGTTCCTATAGGCGCGGCTCCCGAAAACGGCGCGAGAAGGCGCTGCAAAAGCGCCTGCTTCAATGATCGTAAGCTCCTGCCGAGTAAAATGAAAGCGCAGCTCGAGAAACAAAAAAAAATAAATAAAACATTCGAAGAAAGGGATTGAAATACTGCGGCAGCTAGGGACGTTCACGCGGGATGAGAGAAAGAGAGAAAGTGAGGAAGCCAAATGGAAGCAGACAGCACTATGAAGTGAAGGCTACGGCCGCCTATAGGGGGCGCTCCGAGCGGCAAGCAGCGGACTAATCGATGCGCCGTGAGCGCGTAGCGTTCGCTTCCATCATCTGGCCTTTGCACCGTGCGCGCCGGAGAGAGAGAGATAGAAAAAAAAAAGAGAGCTAGGCCTTAAACGGACGCGCGTGCGCGCACAGCGCCCCCGCAGAGCACGCGGCGGTTCGTAAGCGCGGACGTGTTTGCCGTCGATTTTTATCTCGGCCGGCGCTGACGGCGGCGGCTTTTGAGCGGCGCCGTTTGGAGCGCACTACCTGTGTTTCACGAGGCGCGGCCGCGATGCCAGTGTTTTTTTTTTTTTTGTCCTCTTGAAAAGATTACTGCCCTTCTCCTCCCGAAAGCCGCAACGAATGGAGCTTTCTTATTCGTTTCTGTCCTTTTTATATAAGCGCGAGCTCTGCACATGAAAACTATACGTCCCGAGATTCACTGCATACTTGTCTGTGTGGCGTCAGTTGTGGTTATGCTCTGACGCTGTGCAGATTACCATATGTGGAGTCGCAATTAGGCCTCACCGGGACAGCCATTTGTGCTGTATACCCCCGCGTCGTCTATTCTACCTAATTTGCACGCATGTGCTTTAACGCCTACAAGCAACACCGCATTGAAAACGGCACGCTCTAATCTGGTAGAGAGACAGCAGGCTATCAAAGGAGGTGGAGGAGGAGGTTGGCAGGTGAACCTGCCTATAAGTTCACCACTTTCAAACACTAGACGACCTAAAACAGAACTATACGCTTTTGATAGTCCAGTCTATACAAGACAATAATCGAATTAGAATCCCACATGCATAAATAGGGCTAATGGTTAAAGGAACGTCAATAGCACGGGATAGTGCGCAATAGTACATTTGGTTTATTTACATGATCGAGAGCACTGGAAATGCTGCCGGCATTCATTCATTCCGGTCAGGAAGAACAAGCGTAGGAAGCGACAACGCTGTTGGAGCTGAATGGAAGTCATGAAAGGATCGAGGAGTTGACGTGTGCAACGGTGACTTTGATTGACTGTTCTCACAACAAGGTATACCACTGTGACATCTATAAAGGTTGTTGGCACAGACTTAACTGACTAAATGGCAACTCTGGATGAAGCTCAGTTTTCGAACAACCTATTCGGTCATGTGCCGCTCTTCCTATAGGTTAATCTCGAACAGAATCACCACAGCCTAGAGAAATTAGCGTTCGCAAGCGTCCTAGATGCAGCGAAGCACCATCAAGAGCCGTCAGCAAAGCCTTCACTCCATGTGCATAGCTTTAGTGCTTACCCTATTGACCTGTAAAAGATACTCGAACCGTGGCCACAAACGTCACTGGCACGAAAAGCGAATCGTGCACTAGTGCAATACTTGAAGTGCACCGGCCTAATTAAGAGACCGTTTATAGTGTCCCCCCCGACACGTACTCAGTGCTCAGTGCTCTCTCCCTTTGTTCCTCTTTCTATACCCCTTTTCCCCACTCCCAGTTTAGGGTAGCCAACCGGATGCTCTTCTGGTTGACCTCCCTGCCTTTCCTGTCCTTGCTCTCTCTCTCTCTCTCTCTCTCTCTCTCTCTTTCTCTCTATTGACCTTTAAAGTTAGCATGGCGGGAAACCTGCAAAAAGTACAGACATCATGGCGACGGCGGGCCCATGTTCACGCTCTGTCAGGGTGATTAGATGGGCATGATCGAATTGCATGCTGAAGACGAAATATGAGCGCAAGATAATGTGAACCTCGTGCCATCTTGCGGTTGCGGTATACTGAAGGCAACGAAGGTGAGCAGGGTGACGACTTATCAATAGACACACACTCAAATTGTAAATGAAAGAACTTCACGGTGCAAGAAGCGCGACAAAGCGAGTTCAAAGTTGTAAAAGCAATATTGTATTTGTGATGTTATTGAGGTAACTGCATTGCATATGCAGGTAGGTCATACCACGTTGGTCTAAATACTTGGCTCTTAATTGCATATATATCGAAGTGGGTTGACGAATCTAGCCTAAGCCGTGCAGGCTTAAAGTGGACGCGTGAAGTTGCATAGACTGAATACCACGCTCAAATGGATGGATGGATGGGATAACATCACTGAAAGGTCCTGCGAGCTACGGGGCGCAAGGCCCCATAGAGCGGGCTACTCCCACCTTGGGACCAGGAGTTTTAACTCCCTGGCCGCATCGTGGGCTCGCTGGACGGCCCAGAGCTGCTCCGCCAGGTCCGTGCTGCGTAGTGCTTCTTGTATAGCCTGGCGGAGTCTTGATTATTGTTTTTGTGAATCCGGCCACACGTCCAGAGCAAGTGATGCACGTCTAGCGTATAGCTCGGCAATGATAAATACCTGATCAAGAACTTGAAGGAAAGATGCGGAGATTCACGTCGAAGTGTCAGCGAATATTCATTAGACAGAAACAAAGACAAGTTTGAACCACATGTATCACGTGCAGAGTACGTTTGGTCACATGTACACACCTACCTTGGTTTGATTCTTTTATCCGCGCGCAAAAGCGACCCGAGTATTTGCTCAGGCATGCGCTGTTCTAAAGAAAAAGGAAAGAAATTGCTGCATGATGATGGATCTCAACGACATACTCCAACATGCGCACAGACAAAAAAAAATACAATGCGAGCGTTCAAAAGACCACGTTAGACTCGTCCCACAACGAACGCGGTGGCCATCAGCGTCACCGGGCGGCAGACGTCTCAATCTAGAGTCGGGACCCGCGGTCATTAGAGGACTGATGCGAGGTGGAGAGGAGGCACGGTCGTTGCGCGCGGGGGAGCTAAGGCGAGCGGGAAACGGACGGCGGGGAGGAGCCGACGGAGGAGGGGGACAACAGAAAAACAACGTCCGCACAGCAGCGAATGACCACGGGGTCCGTTGCGCGTGCCCTCTTATTACCGGGGTCGGCCCTTTCAGCGACAACAATGAGTGTGCGGCAAGCACATGGCTCGACCTCTTGCCGCGTATATGGTGATGTACGCGTGTCTTTTGTGCAAACACTGCCGGCCCCCACAGCGCGCGCGATGAAGGTGGCCGAGGCAGCAGCACACCCTCCGGCCTCCGCACCAGCCCTCCTCTTCCGCCAACGGAAGCGACGGTCAGTCAGCGTGTGTGCGTTACCGTCCCGGACACCGCGGCCGCATGCCCCACGCATGCGGCCACCCAGAGAGGAAGGAGCTCCTTCGACGATGGTCTTGGAGCGAGGCGCCGCGACGGTGAGGTATGCAGTACATCGACGCTGTCGCGTCCACTGTCATCACAGCGGCGTGAAGGTAGTCCCCCGACTGAATCATCCTCCCCCATACCCTCCACCTTACGAAGTGTCAAAGCATGGGGCGCGTATCAGTGCCCCCGAGAAAAGGCGAAGCCATAAAACAATTGAATAAACGATGATAATGACGATGATGCTTGAAGAGTGTGAAGGTATAAGTGAACGCAATCACATAGAAGGCCGAATAACGTTTACGTCGCGAGGAAAATTTTTGTTCTCTTTGTAAAAAATTACCTTAATTTTTTCGTTCATTCTTTTTCTTTGTTGCTTCACAACTTTTAGAGCGCAGCTCTTTGGCGTCCATTCCTGGGTTTCGCGTCGTCGTCGGCGTTGTTGTCGTCGGCCTCGTAACCAGCTCGCCGACGAATCTGCTGCTCCGCCGCCGCGCATGCGCGCTGTCGGCTCTCCGGGCGAGGGAGGATGATGGAAGGGAGGAGGAGAGCTTGTGGAGGAGGGCTGGCTACACAAATGGCTCTTTGGCGTCCGTTCCTGGGTTTCGCGTCGTCGTCGGCGTCGTCGTCGGCGTTGTCGTCGGCCTCGTAACCAGCTCGCCGACGAATCTGCTCCGCCGCCGCGCATGCGCGCTGTCGGCTCTCCGGACTCGCTCCGCGACAGCCGACCGGAGCAGACGTGTTGCGGATGGGCTCCCGCCCCTCCCCAATAACCTGCGAGTCGTCCCTCTGTACCGACGACGGTTGCTATCGCGCCTCCGGCAGCCTTGGTCACATCCCGCCGAACGGCCCGACGGGCTCGCCGCCGCCTGTACACCCACGCTTTTTGGCCCGCCGCCGCTGAGCAAAGCCGCTAAACCGGTTGCCAATCGGACTTTGCCTGCGCGGCCCTGGCGTGCCAGGCTCTCCGACTGTAAAACCACCGCCCCGACTGCTGAAATGGCCCCCGAAGTTTCGCCCGATGATCCGGGCCCTTCCAACGGCCACCAACGTACACCATCCATGGTCAACCTCCCTGACGAAGACTCCGATATGGACTCTCGTGATTACTTCACGCAAGAACCAGGCCTCCTGACATCGTCGTCCGATTCAGCTGCGAGCTTCCCTACCCACGGTCCCGCGTGGGAGTACGTTCTCAGCAAGCATCGGGCGAAGAAGCTCCGCAGGGCCGCCCGGGAAACACAGACCTCCTCATCACCGGAGTCAGCCATATCCGTGAGTGGCCCTCCGTCCAATTGCAACCTCCTGTCCCCAGGCATAACCCGAAAGCCCGGTCCTCGTCGCCCCAGACTGCCACCCCTACCAAAGGGAGATCTGAAGGTAGTCATCCGGCCGACGAGAGGCCTAGCCCTCAAAAAATACCCCAACCACGCTATCGCGGCAGCAATTGTCAAGTCCTGCCAGAACCCCACCCGTGCGGAGGGGAAATACGTCGTGCGGCCCCACATGGGCTCAAACATCCTGATAGTCAGCACCCCGCACGAGGAGGCCGCTGACGAGATCTGCCAACTCACCCACCTTAAGCTGGACAACCAAGCCCACCCGGTGAGAGCATACGTCCCGTTCTCACCGCAAACCATCAGAGGGATCATTCACGGACTCGACCCCAACAACACAAGGGAAAGCCTCATGGAAGGACTGTGGGTGCGGGACACCCGCATCAAGATCCTGGACGCCCGCATCTTGGGCGCATCTACAACGGCGCTGCTCACCATAGAAGGATCCCACCTACCCAAGCTGGTCTACCACGGAGGGTGTGAATACCCATGCTACCAGTATAGGCCGGCCCGGCAGTTCTGCCGGATGTGTATGCAGCCGGGACATCGCCCGGATGTGTGTCCAGACCCCAACACGCCGGTTTGCCGCCGGTGCGGCATGCCGAGCCCACCCCCCACCCACGTTTGTGAGCCGAAATGCGGACTCTGCGGTGGTCAGCACGAAACCGGCACCAAAGAATGCCCTAAGAGACTGAAGCCACCAAGAGCGCTTCAGCTGCCACCCACCCGCAACAACGAAGAGAAAAGGTTGTCTCGATGGGACGGCCTCCCCAAGATCCACAATAACCGCTGGTTCGACTACGAGGACGGGGACTCAGCCGACCGCAGCCGCAGCCGCAGCCGATCCAGGAGCCGATCCAGGTCGAGAACCCGAGCCCGGCAGCAGCAGCCACACCCACAACAAATGCGGACACCGCCCACACCGATGCCGAGAAAAAAGCAGCAACCCGCCCAAGACACAACCAAGCAGGTGAGCTGGGAAAGCAGGGGCAAGGACTCCTCTGCTCCTCCAACAGACACCCGAATCCCTAAACTACAAGCGATAATAACTGCACAAAATGCTAGGATAGCAGAACAAGACGCCAAGATCGCAGCGCTTATGGCCAAACTAGACAAAGTAGTCAAACAAAACACTGCGCCGCCACCCACCACACCCCCACAGCAACCCGATGAAGTAGTGACACACCAAACGCTACAGCAAACACTACAGGACATGGAGAAGAGAGTAGTCAGCTCCCTCACCGAAAATGTCACCCATCTATTCAGCGTGCTTCAAGCTAAAATCGAAACCATAGCGGGCAACCTCGCGCAGGTAACTGCTGCACAGAACTCACACTCAATTTCAATTCAGGCGCTCCAGACTCGAAGCCGCAAACGCGCCTCGTCAAGCGAGCAAGGTCCCTCCCGCAATCGCAGCCGTGCCAGTTCCATTGGGAGCGATGCCGGCCCGCCAGCCCACCTAGCCGCCCAATATGGCCCCAAACCATAAGCCAAACAACACCGAACACATAGAAATATGGCAGTGGAACTGCAGAGGTTTCAGACGAAAACAAGGACTCCTTAAGCAATACCTCTGCACCACCCCCATAAGACCTGACCTTATCTGCCTGCAAGAGATAGGAGCCGAAAGTACCCCAACGCTAGCCGGCTACTACACAATCCACCAACCCCACATGGCGACGGTTGCAATCCTCGTCGCAAAAGACATCACTGTCATCGAGCACTCTTTATCGGAACCGGACATTGAGCGCTTAGCCATAGAGATAGTGCCCAATAAACGGGGCCGGAAGAGCACGTTCGTGGTTAACACGTATAAGCCACCAAAACCAGAAAAGGCCGATTTCACCAACCTCCTTTCCGAAGCCAATCGACTGGCGCAAGCTAACCAGCTCATCGTAGTTGGGGATTTCAATTCCCCCCACCATGACTGGGGGTATCAGTCAAACTCAGCAAGAGGAGTGGCAGTCGCACGAGCAATAGAAACCCTCGGACTGGAACTCCTCACCGACCCTTTATATCCGACCAGGGAAGGCAACAGTGTCACCCGTGACTCCTGCCCCGACCTCACCCTAACGAAGAATGTCGCCGACGCCACGTGGACGAACCTAGGCGAAACGCTGGGCAGCGACCACTGCATACTCAGCACGTCCATATCATCATCCAAAATTAGAAGGGGTCTGGGCACCGCCCATATCACAGACTGGCCCAAATTCCGCAATGCACCCTTCCCGTCAGGTCCCATTCAGTCTATTCACGCCTGGAGCGAAGGCATCAGACAAGCATACAGAACAGCAACAGAAACAATACACCGCACACCGGAAGCCCCAGAAGTAGACCGCCACCTACTCAAGCTATGGCAGAAGCGCGGCCGGCTCGTGGGAAGATGGAAAAGGCAACGCCTAAGCAGACCCCTCCGCCTGCGGATTGCACAGCTCACGGAGGAAGCTCAAACATACGCCACCAATCTAGCACAGCAAAATTGGCAACAGTTCTGCGAGTCACTGCGGGGAACGCTGGGAACTTCCCGTACCTGGGCAATTCTGCGGAACCTCATCGACCCCTCTAAATCAAAATCACAATCTACACGCACCCTGAAGCGCATTGCTCACCTCTTCCCGGGAGACGACGCAGCACTGCTTCAGGCTCTAAGGGACAAATACATCGGCACTAGTACCGCCCCACCGTGCTCGGCGACCTACCAGGGCAAGGAAAATCCTGCACTCGACGCTCCCATCTCTGCGGCCGAGGTGTATGCCGCCGTCCGATCGTGCACCCGAAACACGGCGACGGGAGTAGACAGAATTACCAACGCCATGATCCGCAACCTGAGCAAGGCACAGATCAGGGACCTCACCAAGTACCTCAATGACTCGCTCTGGGAGAAGAATGAAATTCCCCCCGAGTGGAAACACTCGGAGATCATAGTAATTCCGAAACCGGGCAAGAAGCCGGTGATCGAAGCACTACGACCTATATCTCTCACATCGTGCCTGGGCAAGCTCTACGAGCGAGTCGTCCAGACGCGCCTCCAACACTACATGGAAGACAACAATCTTTTTCACCCCTCCATGATTGGCTTCCGGTCGGGCTTGTCGACGCAAGACGCCTTCCTTCTCCTGAAGGAAGAGGTTCTCTCCAACATCCCGAGGGGTGGCGAACACATCATTATGGCGCTGGATCTCAAAAGTGCGTTTGATAACGTGTCTCACGAGGCCATTCTCTCGGAGCTCAGCAACCTCAACTGCGGCAAGCGCACCTTCCAATATATCAAGAACTTTCTATCCAGCCGAACGGCAACAATAGGAATGGGTGACACGAGATCGGACCCTCAAGACATGCCCAACAAGGGCACGCCACAAGGATCGATCATCTCCCCGCTCCTATTTAACATCGCCATGATCGGAGTCGCAAGGGCTCTGCAACAGGTTCCGAACATTGGATACACCCTGTATGCGGACGACATTACGATCTGGACAAACACCGGCTCCCTAGCCGAGAAGGAAGACACGCTCCAAGCTGCAGCAAACTGCGCCGAAACCGAGGCCATTCGATGCGGGCTCTGCTGCTCGCCCGACAAATCCGAAGTTATCCGCATACAGGGACACAACTACAAATCACCAGGCAACCTGAGCATCCTCCTACACGGGGCTCCCATCCGGGAAGTGCCAGTCATCCGGATCCTGGGTCTCTGGTTGCAGAGCGACGGAAAGGCCAACCACACAATTCAACTGCTCAAAACGACAACACAGCATGGTAGGAAAAAAAGTGGAGAAGGAAAGGTAGGGAGGTTAACCAGTATGGCTTAACCGGTTTGCTACCCTACACATGGGAGAGGGATGGGGGAGATTAAAGATGGGGAAGGGGGAGAGGGAGAGAGAGCACATATCACAGCACACACACATGGTCCGTTGGAGTCCATCATTCTGGCATGGTACGCGACGTCACTCTCACAGCCGCTTGTCCAATCCCGTCTCTTTCAAAAACCGAAGTAGTGCCTTTGTCGCCTTCACCTGCGATATCTTCTGTCGGCGGCATGTGAAAATCGTGTCGAGCGACAATGGTCTACTGTCAAGGCGCGCTAGAACAGATGCCAGGGACTGTCGCTGAACGTTATAGTCAGGACAGTCGCACAGAACATGTTCCAGCCTCTCCTCGCAAAGGCAGGCATTACAGAGATCGTTGTCGGCCATTCCAATGCGGAAGGAGTAAGATTTGGTGAAAGCCACCCCCAGCCATAAGCGATAAAGCAGGGTCGCCTCTCTTCGACGCAGTCCAGTTGGCATATAGAGATGCATCAAAGAGGGCAGGTGGTATTGACGGTTGCTCTGGGTGGTCTGGCTGTTTGGTGTGCACCATAGAGATAGCGTGATCTCATGTGCAAGCACTCGAAGTCTGCTAGCTGCGTCGGATCGTGAAAGCGGTATGGCCTCTTCTTGTGCGTCCTCAAGAGCTGCCCGAGCGGCATTATCGGCGTCTTCATTTCCAGTGACGCCGCAGTGACTTGGCAGCCACTGAAACGTCACATGGTGTCCTTTCTCCTGTGATGTATGGAGTAGGCATCTAATATCGAATACGAGCTGTTCGAATGGCCCGCGATGCAGAGCTGATAGTACAGATTGTAGGGCTGCCTTTGAATCGCTGAAGATTGACCATTGCCGAGGTGGCTCCCGATTGACGACACGAAGTGCAGCGCGAAGAGCAGCTAGTTCAGCAGATGTCGATGTTGTTGGGTGGTCAGTCCTAAAGCTGATGGTAATAGCTTTTGCTGGGACAACCACAGCACCGGACGAACAGATCTCTAAGATGATCCGCCGGGTGGCCAGAAACAGAAAAGGCATGCGGGAGGAGGACACGATCCGTCTGGTGCAGGCGCTGGTCATCAGCCGCCTCTCCTACGGGCTCCCATACCTCACCCTGCTCCGAGCAGACCTAAACAAAGTCAATGCGATGATACGTGTAGCCTACAAGAATGCCCTTGGTCTCCCACCGTATACATCCAATGTGAGCTTGGAAGCACTGGGACTACACAACAAGTTCGAGGAAATTCAAGAGGCGGTCCTCCTGTCCCAGAGAGAACGCCTGCTCTCCACAGCGACAGGCCGACACATCCTCAAGCGCATCGGCTACCCGGCGGACATTGACACCATCCAGTCGACCACGAACATTCCTCCACGGTACCGGGCCAGAGTGCACGTGGACCCGCTCCCAAAAAACATGTCTCAAACTCACAATGAAGGCAGAAGAAACGCCCGAGTAGACTACCTCAAACGCACAGCGGGACGAAGCCCGAAGACGGTCTACGTTGACGCTTCCCTCTATCAGGGTGCATCGAACGCAGCAGCAGCCGTGGTGGTGGACTCTACTTACACAGAAGTCTCCAGTATCTCCATTCCGCACTGTACGGTTACCGAAGCGGAAGCGGCGGCGATCGTGCTGGCTGTTCAATACGGGGACGCGACCAACCGAGAACTACAAGTAGTAACCGACTCCCAAGCGGCATGTCGGCTCCTTCTAGCAGGCAGAATACCTCAAAAATTAGCTAGATTCACGACTAATCCATTGGCTACAAATTCAACACTCAAACACCAGATTACGTGGGCCCCGGGGCACTCGGGGCTGGAGGGTAACGAGGTCGCGGACAGGCTAGCTCGAGGTCACACAAACCGAGCGGCCACAATCCTCGATTCCACAACCACCCTCCCCGTCCCCGCGGCTTACGGCGCCAGACTTCAATATCTGCGTAAACAACGACAGCTTTACCCCCCACCACACAAGGGGCTAAACGCACAGGAAGCGCGGGACTGGAGACAGCTCCAGACCAAGACTTTCCCCAACTTACACAAATACAGCTTCTTCTCAGAACACTACAAAGACGCATGCCCCTGGTGCAACGAACAGCCCACTGCCTACCACGTCACGTGGGGGTGTACGGGCCCCAAACCGCCAGACATACAAACACAACAACCGGAGGAGCAGTGGGAGGTCACCCTGTCCAGCTCAGACCTAGAGACCCAGCGCGGACTGGTAATCCAGGCGAGAGCAGCAGCCAAGGCCACTGGAGTTTTGAAATGAAGACTCCACTCACTGTACATTTCTTTTTTTCTCCGTAGTTCTTTCCTCTTTTGTGAATAAATGTTTTCTACTACTACTACTACTCGGCTCTCCGGGCGAGGGAGGATGATGGAAGGGAGGAGGAGAGACTGTGGAGGAGGGCTGGCTACACAAATGGCTCTTTGGCGTCCGTTCCTGGGTTTCGCGTCGTCGTCGGCGTTATCGTCGGCCTCGTAACCAGCTCCGCCCCCCTTTCATCCCCCCAGCGCTAGCAGCGACCGACTGATACCGCTTTCGTGAGTCCGCTACCGCACTCACGAAAGACGTCGTGCACTTCCTGCAACTCGCATTAACCGTCCATCGATCCACACCGATGTTAGTAGTGGGGGACTTTAGTGTTGACATAAAGACAAACAGCAATTTCCTAACACTTATGCGGGAGAACATCCCGTTCCTCTCGCTCGTAACGCGTCCCACGGCTGTGACAACCTCGCGAGGCACTTGTATAGATCTCGTCTTTGAGAATCAAGCATTGGTGTACCAAGTCGAACATATATCAGTCTATTTCTCCGACCACAAAGCTTCCTTCATGACTGTCAAGAACTGTTAGTGGAGTCTTTGTTAAAGGAATACGTGTGAAAAATAAAAAAAAAAATTCTGTGATAGCGCATACATGTGTTGCTCGATTTCTTTGCCTCAATCTATCGAAAAGGTGAAACAGGTTATTAGCTGCGCTCAAATTTCGCATTAGGAAGTAACGTAATCGTCGGTAATTTTTTTCTCATTGTAAGATTCATATTTTTCATATCGGTGCTAGCTTGACTGTTCTGCATTCCACGTTTCTCCTTGCGTTTTCCATTTTTTTTTTTTTAGTGGAGTGAAAACTTCACTTACGGCCTGGAGGAAATATTGAGCTCGCCTGATTTCTTATTGTTTATTTTTTTCACTTAGGTAGCTCTGCTCATTTGACCTTGTTTTCAGAGGGCCATCAACTAGCTCAGCCAGATTCAACTGGCCACCTTGACTTGAAACTAAGATCGACTCCCGTTAACTCAACCCATTTGGAACCGCAAGATTTGGTCGCATTATCCGAAAGTTCGAAATAAGAACTGGCAGCGAAATGAAAAAGTGCGATCCTACTCCATTGATTGAAGTAGTCTGTCACCGTCGACCGACTATTTTAATGCTCTTTTACAGCTATACATGTAGTCGTCGGTCAACAGCCCCCAGACGTCAACACTGTCGCTGGCACTGACAAATTCCTGAAAAAGGACATAACCACGGCACGGCCAAGTTGTTCTTAGCGCTGCAGGACAGGCTGCTGCCGTCACAGTCACCACCTATGAATGCAGCAGTACCATCTGCTAAATTTCGTGCGCTTTCAAAATTTCAGTAACCGCTGCTCACACACACAAAAAAGGGGAGGGGGGTAGTCTAAGGTGGTCTAATTAACCGAAGTGATATGCTTTCAAGCTCGAACTAAACGAGGTTTCCATCCATAGCAATATGCAGTTTCTCGACGGAGAGAGAAAGAAAGAAAGGGATATAGATTCTTGAATTAAGCGATAAGCCGAATTAACCGAGGTCAAATCAACGACAATTTGTTGTATTCTATGCTTCGATGGCGAAAGTGGTTGGGAACTCCGGCAGCTTGAGATGAATGTTACTATATATGTTGACATCTTGCTAAAAATAATTTCTTTTGTATATTTATTTAACAGTCATTCAGAGGAGCGCATTACAATACTCAGCCACGCACGACACTGACAAACGACATTCCTGTCTTTGTTGAGGGGAACGAAAACATTGCCCTGAATGAAACCGAGGGTAAATGCTACCAGAGCAGGAGAAGTATACACTCGTACGGTAGGCTAGCTCTCCAAAATCAAACGAGTACATAACTGTCTATACAATATGTGGCTGCCTTTAACCAAACCTTTTTTTTTTTTTTACTTCGGGGCTTCATCCATTTTAAGAATACGTCAAACTTAGACTACGGTTAAAGAACAGGTTTCGATCTACAATGCGACCGATATAAAAGATTATGAGTTCCACCACTGAGTGAAATGGTCCTGAGAATGAGGGTAACTTTACAGAACATAACTTCTGGGGAAACACGGTATCTCTCGAAAATCCGTGCTTAATGTCCTCAAGCACGTCAGGCACGAACCTTGAGGCGCTTCAGTTCACGGAAAGTCGGTGACGAAAGGTATATATAAAAAAAGTCTGAGCTCATAGTTCACACAAAGGGTGAAAGCGAATAACGTTACCGCACCGCAGATCATCGGTTTCACCCGAACGACCTGCAAGAGGGGGCAAAATTTACCCCTTACTCGTGCAAGACGGGAGAGGCGCATTCATCGCGCGACCTTCAGCGCCGTCGGCTTTGCGCTAAGACGCAATGTTCCAGAGATCCTCTCCGGACCGACTTCAAAGGCCAAAGGCAACGCAGTACGATCTTCCCCTTTCCCGTCTTACGCACACTCGGCTATGCGCGGTCATAACTGCACACCGTACGCACGCTGTTCGGAGAGAAGCTTGCCGCAACGGCTTTCTTCGAGGGTGACCGTGTCTGCCTCCTCGTACTTTCCCATTTTGTCGACGCTTCTCTCTTTTCTTTTTGTTTTCTCCGGCATTTCTTAGTGCTTTTTACTCGGTCTATACCGTCTACCTCTGGAAGGAGAGGCGAAACCGTCACTTTTACGACCAATGAATGAGACTGGTCGGAAGTTAAACACGCGTGCACCTACCTATACGTGCCGGCGAGAGCGTTTCCTGTGGGCCACGGCGGGCAAGCATTAGACCGCCTATACGACGCGCGTGAAGCTGCATTTCTTTTTTTGTCTGTTGCTACGTGCTTCAGGCGCGCGCACACTCCGCACGCACGTGCAGACTCGGCAAGCCGGGACCACACGGCGCGACAGAACGTATACGGTGCCGGTGCGCCAAGTCTGCGTGGACGTACATTACCGCGGCGTAAAGCCGGTCTTCGGCGTCGTCTCCTCCCGTAACATGCCGGCTGCCCCGGGGGCTTTACGGAACTATTAAGTGAGGCGCCAGCTACACGCTTTCTCCTACTTTCTTTCTTTCTTTCTTTCTTTCTTTCTTTCTTTCTTTCTTTCTTTCTTTCTTTCTTTCTTTGTCGTGGTGGCCGAAGTTAAGCGGCTTTTCCTCGCTCTACAGCCGTGCATGCGCGTATTCATGTCCTGCCTCGAAGCGCCTTAATAGACGGTAAGTATCGAGAGAGACCAGCAGGTGTCGCGGATGAAGCGCGCGCTCGCTGTAATCTTTGAAGCAGCGTATAACGCGCATTTTTTACCCGCAGTGATCAAAAGCGCTTGCGGTATACGACGGTTGTGTCTTGTACGCAGTTTGCGCGTCACCTTGGAGGTGTAGTAAAGTTGTAGTAGCAGCAGTGCAGTAAAACATCAGCATTGGCGTGTAGAAGTACCGGTACATAACGCTGTTTCGTTGCGGGAGAAAATGAATAAAGCACATTAGAATTCTTGCCCTTATATGAAGTGGACGGGTTTCACTACTGGAGCCACGGCTAATATCGCTATGCATTCTTGCCCAAATTACTACTGCAACGGAGACATAGAATAGTGCCAGCGATTTACACCCGTTGTCCATTGGAAGAGCCTTACGCGCCTGTATCCATATACGTCATCATTGAAAGATTTGTGCATAGATTTAAACAAGTATAGACATCTACGCTTGCGTTCAATGTTGTACGGACGAATCTGTCAGATAACTTCCAATGGAACCAACGTCAATCCATTGTCAATCCTATGTAGAACAGCTGGCCCCGGCACAGTGAGAACTTGCCCGTTAAAACATTATGTGTCTGGAGAGGAGAGGAAGAAAAGGGAAAAGAGAGGGTATAGTCAGTGCAAAGAACAGCTAGCATACCTCATGATAAGGAAAGTGGTTGAAGGGAACTAACACTATGATGTGAAATGTACATAGGTGATACAGTGAAACTGTGCCCATGAACGTTATACGTTTTGCAACAATTCTCATATAGGTGCCCCCAAGAAGAGGAGCCATGCGTATAAAGTAGGGGGGGCGGGGGGGGGGGGGGTCGAATAGAGAAATTTTGCAATGAATCGAATACGAATATTCTAAAAAGAACAGGCTTCGAAAATCCAATCGAATATTTTAACTCATCTAAACATAGTAAAACATAACATATCCCGTGTAGTGTGTTTGGCAACAAAATGCCTATTTACCTTATTTGATGCATGTAATGCCTTTATAAACGAGATATTAGCTCATTTCAAAAACCTGAAACGAGAACAAAGGAAATGTGACTGTATCTGGCACGCTATGTCAATAATTCAACAAACAAAAAGCACGTCAGAGGAGTAGATGCACGCAGAACTGTAGATATCATTGAAAGAGCAAATTAAGCCCATTACCATACAGCACCGCACGTTGTTCTAAAGAGATCTAAGCATGGTGACATTGCCCAAATAATAAGTAGATTTGTGGATATATAGGGGGAATCTATAGGTTGCCTAAGGCGAGGCATGTGTGTTTGGTAACTGGAAACTACTGTGCATAAATGATTTCCCCCATATGTTGGCTCACAAACCTGTGCGCCTGCTCAACAACAGCGATTCTCCTGCAGCAGAATCATTTGGAAGATACTCCACTTGCATCAGTATTTCCTGCTGGAGACATAAAAAATATTTCTCTCCCTCTGTTCAGAGTTGGCAGACCAACTCTGGGCCGTCCGGCAAGCCAAAGATGCCGCCCGAGTCCAAGGACTTGGGAGCCGCCACCTGAAGCCACTACAACGAAATCGCCGGCCATTCATTAATAAAGTATCTTCTCTCTCTCTCTCCCTCTGTATTCGAACGATATGAATATTGGGCAATGTCGAGTATCGAAGTCTCGAATCGAATACAAATCGAACAGCGAGAACTATTCTATTTGTGCTCGAAATACCGAGTATTCACACATCCTTATAGTTTAAAAGCTCGCTGCGCTAAAGACAGCTTAAACAATGTCCCATGACTCCTTTCTCCTACAAGGTGCCGATTGTCCAGTTCAGAAAACACCCTATGCATGCACATCTGGGAAAGCCAGGATATCTAGATGTCTTCGTATGGCGTGGTCGAGCTTGCAAAGATTGTATATGGCAACGTACAGGCTTCACGCACGGAGCACCGGCAAGCTGGGAAATCGGGCAGTGTGCCTGGGCGGCTGATGCTTCAAATAGGCAACACACTGCTACTGGATTTCCTGCCTAATGAGTCTGAAGCTACATTTTGCAAATGATTACCAAAGCTAAGCTCGAGACCCGCCACCAGGTGTACGCCAGGCGTCAGGCGTGCTCTGGACTAACGTCCCGTGCGTTACCACCACTGCGATGAAGCTTCTCGCGTTTATTGCCTTCTAAGCAATACAGGAAGCAATGAAAATGCATATAAGTAAATCAGGCTAACGCCTGGTTCTCTAGCCTACGAAAGGGGAAGGGGGATAAAAAAAGATAGGAGAGAGAAAGATCAACTTTATTTTGCAAATGGCTCTTCCCCCGAACCATCGTCGCATCTTATATGTACACGATGCCATGTGGTGCTTTGGGGTTGGCTCAGGCGACCTAGCGGTGAGCACACGCGGGAATGAACACCTTCAACGCACCTGATACAGAACAGGACGTCGCATATATATATATGCATGACGGTCGTAGGCGGGCCTGCGCTGTCAAGGAAATCTGCAAGGACACGTGCACTTCGTCCCAATTGGGACTTTATTTGCCGATAAACCGCCTAAGGAGAACGAACAAACAATTGCTTGCAATGCTTGGATTGTCGACTAATGCTATTCGCGTGCCCGACAGCAAGGCAAAAATTGTCGGGCGGAAGAACGAAGTTCCACGACATAGGATCCCGAGGCATATTTCCCAAGTTCCTTGCGTGCAAGTGTAAACGCGAGATGTCACAGGGGGAGACTGATGGCATTGTGAGAGCCGGACGTGAGCGTTTCTGACGCTGGGCACCGCGGTCCTCCATCTGTCTCGGCTCTTGCTCGAAGACTGAAGTACCCAGTACTCGAATGAGACTTCTGAATAAGGCTAGTAAAAAACTTCGACCATCACCACCAACTCTTCACTCTGTGTGTGGCGAAATACGTGGTCAGTCTACAACGTGCTCACTCCTCGACCAGCCTTCTGAATAAATTTTGCACCAGGCAGAGGCTGCCCGCCCTCGGTACGTTCTATGGCAGCATACAGGCGAGGAACCGAGGTTGTTTCCCGCTGAACGAACTATTCCAAACAATGCTTACTCCAGCGACATCCTGAAAGTCCAACAAGGACTAGTAAGGCGTGCACGCAGGGCAGCTACCCTCAGCGGAGCCCTGGACTAGGGGAACCGACCCTGGAGAGAAGATGGAAGACTCCATCTGATGCTGCAAAAATCACTGCAAAATAGAGCAAATAAACGTTTTTCATCATCATCATCATCCCACAGTACCGTGCAGCCATTTAACGCATGTAACAAACACGAACAGCCATTGCAGCTTAGGCGCACGTATCGAAAAGGGCGAAATCGCATAACCAGAGTCTGCAATCCCGGTTCATACGAATCGTTCGCTCGTCATTCCGACTCGCTAACCGCTCACGGCGGGTCAAGGGGACCGTTCTGGTCGGCGACGTTACCGGTCCGCGCGCGCGCCTCGTCAAAGGGGCCCCCGCGGCATCCGAGACGCCGGAAGTGGTCGGCCGCGGCGGAAACCGCGGCGCGTGACGTCGCCTAATGACGCGTGACCACCGAGTACACGCACGCGTACACACACAGACAGACACACATAAGCCTAGCGTACACGCATCAACGGAACCTTCGCCGGCCGCGACGAGTTCCCATGGAGGGGGGAGGGAGCCGTCCGTTCGCATTGTGTCCCGAACCGTACACCGTGCGTGGCCGATAGATTGCCGACCGAGAAAGCTGCTCGCGGGGAGAGCGGAGTACGTACGGTTAAGATGACGGAGAAACGGATGTGCGGACCTGCACGGCGTGTACTACGGCAACGGCTCAATTAGCGGTCATGAATGAATGAAGGGGACAGGCGGCAGTCGTTTCACCGTCGCCGTTTCTCCAGCTACGGGGTTATGTGTGTACTTGTGTGCAGTGCTGCAGCTCGGGTGCATACCGACGCTGCTTCGGGCGATGCATTGCAGGCCGAGTGGACGTTCGCGAGCCATTGTTCAGACAGGCGTCTCGCGGGCCAGTAGCGCTTTTGCGCTGCAAGGACGGGGAAATGGCGAACAATGTAACGAGGGCAGTTCGCGGCCGACGAGGTTTAGTAATTCAGAAACAAGTTAAAAATGTCTCACTGGGGCTTGCCAACTTTTGTATTCGCTAACTGCCTTTCTTTTTGTTTTTGTTTTTTACGCGCTAACTTAGCAGCTATAGCGTTGTGCTGCCAAGGTAGCGGGTTCGATTCCGGTTCGCGGAGGCCGTATTTTGATTGGGTCAAAACGAAAAAAAAAGAAGAAAAACTCTTGTGTACGTATAGTTAAGTGGACGTTAAACAGCCCAAGTTGCTCAATATTATTTTTGAGCCTCACCTCCCCTCTAAGGCATGCCTAAATACTAGATTGTGATTCTGGCCCGTAACACCCCGTAATTAATTAATTAAGCTTCTACAACTTCGAAAACACGTGTCTGTGCTCCTTTGAAATCCGAGCAGCGCTACTAATGCGCCTTCATTGTGCACACTGGTCGCGACCAAACACAAACAGCTACTCGAACTTGTTGACCGCTGTGCCCATCGCTTTTCTCCGCACCCACGTTCCCCGCTAGTACACACTACTATACTATAGAGAACTTGATTAATTTCGACCGCCTGGCATTCTTTGACGCGCACCTAGATTTCAGGGAAAGAAAGAGAAAGGGAAACCATAATTGCATAGAAAGGCCGGGTGGTTAGCCAGAGGCAGTTCCGTTTGGCTACCCTGCTCCGGGGAAGGGTTAGGGGGATAAAAACAGGAAGAGGGCGGAAAGAGTGACGAGCACAGACAAGGTAAACGCGTCGACTCCGATGGTCGGAGACCCGCCACCGATAGCTTAATCTAAGTTCACGAGCATTTTCGCATTGGGCCTCCCATCTAAATGTGGTCGCCGCGGCAGGGAACCGAACCAACGACCTCGGGTTCAGCAGCCGAACGTCATAGTGCGCTGTACCACATGGGCGGACGGATACAGAGCTTGAAGCCAGAAATTCCTAAGGTTATCTGAATGTCGCTGACCATGCTCCCTCATAACATTCCAAAGCTACGCATGTGTATACTGTGCAGCAGCGCGCGGTTGGGAGTCGAACCTGTGACCTAGAGCTAATCGGCCGAGCACCTTTGCAGTTGAACCACCGCATAGCAAACAAGCACGTTAACGCCTCCTAAAGCCGCTGTTTACAAGCATTTTTCAACACAACACCGTGTCTGTATGTTTCCCAGCGTTGCACGCATGGTCGGGTTCCCGCATTTCCTAACATCCCGCAAAAGCAAACATTTCCGCCTGGATCTTCTCCTCTCCTTTGCGTGCACGTGGATATTGCGAACGAGCTTGTATATAGCGAAACCAAACAGCGCACAAAGGTGATCGTCAGTAGACGCGGTCAACCGTGACTGAGCGGGATTCTCACGCACCGAGACGGGCATCCCCCGTTAGCGCGCATGAACTGACGACCGTGGCGGTCTACGACGATGCCTTATGGCGACTCATTCAGGAAGGACGCAAAACCAACATCGCAGATGGCACAGATGTGCGGTCGTTCCTGCCCATGTATACACCCTCGTCCAATGGGAAAGGGAAGACCGGATTTGTGTTACAAAGCTGGTAATTTTCCTTGTTTGTGCTTGCAGTGAGGAAATGTTTAACGTACAGGATTCTCCAACTGGAGAACGACATAACAAATAGCAGTGAGTGATGTTCCGACTCGCACGGATGCAGGAATCACGGTACAAACACAGATGAGGAGTCTTCTTTCATATTTAAGGAGGGCGTACGTACACCCGTGAGCGAAAGTACACGGACCAGAGGCTCGCCAAAAAAAATAATAATAATAAAGAGAGCGAGCGAGCGAGAGAGAGAGAGAGAGAATTTCTTGGTAATTCAGACGCACAAGCTGAAGTTGCCGAGCGTACTGGAACATTTGCCAATGCCAAGTTTCGACTGCAGTTATTATTATTGTTATTCGTTATTGTGCAGTTAGTTACTGTTATTTACGTTAGTGATTTAGTCGCAGTTATTAATGAACCAATAAATACCGGTTTATTCGCAATTGATTGCGTTCTTTATAATGATATCCATGTCTCCGGCGATCAAGTTGCCCTTAACATGCCCTTCAATAATATCCTTACTTGGTGTGACGAATGGGGTACGATACTGAACAATGACAAAACTGGGCTCCTTCGCCACACAAAGCGACTTCGCCCCCTTAGAGAGACAGAGGAAAGGGGAAAGGCAGGGCGGTTAACCAGAGGCGAAGATCCGGTTTGCTACCCTACGCTGGGGAGAGAGGGCAGGTGGAAGTAAAGTGACAACAAAGTAGAGATAAACTTAATTTTTTTTATTTCATAGGCTCTAAACGCTTAACTGAGGTGTGCGAATATGAGTACCTAGGTGTCACACTGACAAGCAACTTAAGCTGGAACAGCCATGTTGCTAAGACATGCTCAGCTGCTCTTCGCGAACTATGCTTTTTACGTCACAGAGTTATAGATGCAACACCACATGTAAAGCGTCGGGCATATGAGCACTTGATTTGGCCTCAGCTCTAGTATGCTTATATTGTTTGGGGCACGCATACTAACATTAACATAAATCCAGCGGAAGGCTGTGCGATTTACTTTCTCTTTATACGGCCATCAGCATTCCGTCTCATCAATTATGGAATGTAATCAGGTTTCCTCATTACAATTCCGGCGCAAAGGTCAGCGTTTAAAGTTTTTGTATTCTTTATTTAATCGGAAGCTTTTGCTCGACCCAGCCCCGTACTTATCCTTACTTGCTAGCCAGCATACTAGTAATACGCACCCACTACCTCTAACTCTTAATTTTGCCAGAACAAATGCATTTGAATTTTCATTCTTTCCGCAAACAATTAGTGACTGGAATAATCTGTCACCTGACTTCCTATGCTGTATGTATAATTAGAATTCTTTGTTTTTGCAACCCACTTGATAATAATGTTAATGTTTCCATATCCGTATTTTCTCAGTATTTTTTTAGCGCTTGTGACGATTTGTTATTTTGAATGTTGCTATTTATGCTATCATTCTTTTAATTGCTCATTGGTGTATATTGTTGTTTATGAGCTTGTGTTTCGCCCTTACTGCTTGGGCCACGTGGCCTGCAGTATTTCTGTAAATAAAATAAATAAAATATCCCGCTACACAAGATACTTCCTTACACATCACCCCCTACTTCAGTAACACTCCTGTTTATTAGAACAAAATATTATGGCGCCGATAATTACCATTTGCTTTAGATACGAGCGGCCTGAGCCGAAATTGCACTCTGAATGATTTGTTCTTTCTTTCTATTTCTTTTTTAGGCTTCCCATAATTGAGGGAAATACGTCTGGAAATGAGGCGTCAATGATCACGGGCCATCTGGTGCGATGAACGTGCTTAAGAAATCATCTCTCTTGTGCAACGTGGATCCTTCGTTACGCTTCGCGCCAAGCCCCAAAATAGAGTGACTGCTACAAACCCTTTCATCGTACATGCGCATCAAGAAGACGTACACGCACCGCTTTCTTAGTCGAATACGGGACAATATTGTCATATTTTCAGGCATTCGTGCACTGCGACAACCCGGACGCTCCATGCGTATATACAGCATCGAATTCCTCCTTCAAGGACCCAAATAACAGCCCGCCTCACAAACTATAGTGTTCTTGTTTTACGATATGTCTGCCATGGCCTCATCACGTTTCACCAAATCCAAAGGCTGTAAATTGGTAACGTATACAACATCAAAAAAGAAAAGAAAAGAAGAAGTATATGATGATGGCGACAACGACGACGACGACGACGACGACGACGATGATGATGATGATGATGATGATGAAAGAAAAACTCAGTGCCCTTCCACTTTGTGAAGACCTTTGTGAAGACCTTTGTGAAGACCTAATAGCGACCTGCACCTCCGCCACGGGTCGGCGCGGCATTTCGCTATCTCCGGGATCAGCCCACTTATGGGGAGGTCTTTTTTTTTTTTTTTGCTTACCACGCCAACAACGGCACGAAAATTTGTTTCCTTGGACGGTAGAGGCATACAGCTTCGCTGTAACAAACGCGGAGCGCTTCGGCCGCTACCTGTCACCCGTCTTCTCTTTCTTTTTTTTTTTTTTTTTAACCGGCAGCCGCGTCTCCAGCGTTCAAGAGCCCTGTACCCCTGCTGTGCGCTCCCACCCTGTCCTTTTACACGTCATGCACACTGCGTGCGCTCGTCAGCTTCACGACCGGTTTTGATACAGTTTCTGCCGCTGTCGGCACAAATTTGCCCGGGCGTACGCTGCGGCGGGCGTTCACCGTGACGCTTCTCAGAGAGCGACGCACCAAGATCGGCACGCGTACAACTCGCAGGTCGCACCTTCGTTGTAATTACACAGTGATCGCGGAGGCCTAAGCGTGCAGTGTTTCTTCGAAGCCAACTCGAGGCGCTCTAGTCAAACCAGAAGAGACGAAGGCGTCTGTATAGCAAAGACGCCGCGAAATGGATATAAACGTGTAAAGGGGTTTAAAAGCGAAGCCGTCGTCGCTTGACGAAAAATAAACAACCAGTAACGACGCAAATGTGGCGAATGGCCTGACTTCGCGCGGTTAAGTGTTGCTCACGTGATTGCTGCTCCTCGGAGTCATGAGTCACGAGAAAGGGAACGCAGAGGAGGTGTTTGCAGGAGTCGGGAGGGTGGGGGGGGGGGGAAGAGCCCTTAGAAATTTCGAAATATTTATTGCAACTTTCACCACCGATCATATATCTTTGAATATAATGTCAGGGACTTTAATGAGTTCCGTTTACTTTGCCATAACAGCGAGCAACTGTTCATCCTCTTGTTGTTGAGTTCACCTCCGATCCATACTTTTTCACGTCCACACACGCGACGCGACCCTTGCTTTCTTCTTTCTTTTTTGCCTTTACAGTCAATCATTCCACTTTACTATCTATGTATTTCTCGTCTCTTCTCATTACAAGTTTATCGAATGCTATCAACATTCTTATTATCTGTTGAGTGTCTTTATAATAATTAATAACTTAAAAATATTGTGTAGCCGATTTCTGTGAATATCAGTTATCATTTAGGTCATGCAACAGGTGCCGCCAAAATAAAAATTTGTAAGCAGGCCATACGTACCGCGGCGTATCAGCTGCCCCAACTAAATCCCAGCAAGGATTCAAGGATAGTAACTTAAAAAAAAGAATAGCGAAAGCATCTGCGCGAATGGAATCGATTGTACGGTAAATGTTGTCTGTCCTCGACCGTAATTATAAATGGCCATGCATAACTGCCACATGGTTACATGATTAATGGCTTCAATGTACGATATGCGAGGCTAAAAACCGGGACCTGGCCATAAAACCACGACGAAAGAGGAGGTGTATCTTCATGCGCACGTATCTTTAAGGACAAGCGCGCTATCTGCTAATTAAACTGGAAATGACGCAATCGCACTTTGACACACGTCAACGCGCACCGTCGTGTGAGATACCGAACCGAACCAATTCTACACCTTCGAAAGTGTGCTGAGTATATTAACGCCCTCCGAAGCAACATCGGATATATAGTATGAGAGATACCATGCTTGTGTATATGTATATATATGTGTGTGTGTGAGCGTGTGTGTGCGTGCGTGCATATGCATGTGCCTGCATGTGCGTGCGTGTGTGTGTGCGCGCGTGCGTGCGTGTGTGTGCGTGTGCGTTGCGTGTGCGTGTGTGCGTGTGCGTGTGCGTGTGCGTGTGCGTGCGTGCGTGCGTGCGTGCGTGTGCGTGTGTGTGTGTGTGTGTGTGTGTGTGTGTGTGTGTGTGTGTGTGTGTGTGTGTGTGTGTGTGTGTGTGTGTGTGTGTGTGTGTGTGTGTGTGTGTGTGTGTGTGTGTGTGTGTGTGTGTGTGTGTGTGTGTGTGTTTGTGTGTGTGTGTGTGTGTGTGTGTGTCATATAGGATATGAGCTCCAGATTGTTTTCTTTAACCTGTGTTTCTAAGTGCACAAAAGCTTTCGCGTTCCACTGTCCCGGAAAAACGACCGCAATGGCAAAGAACCAAACCTACCACCCAGCAGCAACGGAATGCAACAGCAACTCAACCTTTGTCGTAGATCCTCCAGGGGAACATTGTGACCTGCGAAGTTCCAGTTTTACTTCATTGTTTATATCATGCCGACAAGCACCGCGTATAGTCAAAATGAAAATTCGTTCCACTGTCATGGCAGGCGTTCAGGTGAAGTTATCGAAGGAAAGTTACCGGGTGATTAATTCCCCAAGAGCGTAGGTTAAAAGATTACATGGCATAATTAAGTGTTTCGGCCCATGGTGAAAAACCAGTGGGCATCGCAGCGTTCGGATTCTTATGTGTACATGCATGTGCACTCTGATTGCAGAGGGCTAACGAGAGCTAGGAGGGCTCCTACAGATAATATGGATATCATAATAAGCGACGAAAGAAACCGGAAGAAATTTATCTGAAGTTGTACACAGGATAACTAAACGTACGTTACAAATTCACACAGGTCACGACTCCTTTCTTATTCTAGCGATATTATTATCTTTCTTCTGTCTTTTAAAATATTTCAATGCTCCCATTTGTTCTCAATTGTATTTAAGTCCTCAGCGATAATGTCCATAGTCAGCTTCAGCCAAAAACTTGGAAAGCTTCACCGTTCGGTTGGTCTCATCGTCACCGAGAATCTCCAGGAGGGGCGGCGACGTTATCTTCTTAAGAGACCGAGTGTGCCTTCCGGGGACTTGCGCAACCCATGTACGGCTACATAGCCAGCAACCACCTCCATAGCTCGTTCAACATTGCAGCGCTTTTCACTTATTTTGCATTTTCCGCCTCCGTAAGAGCAAATCGTGATTACCTCGTTTTTCTATAGTATATATGACAGAATGCTCGGGTATACATGTGTCTTCTTTTGGGAGGTACTTACAGCATGCATGCTATATCTGGGCCGACCAAGAGCAGCAGCACACGCATATTAGCCTTCATCATGACCCAATGTGAGATTTACGCACGCCGTGGCGACTTGGCACGTGAGATCGTACACGTATGAGCCGCATTCGTATGACGTTGCGTGCATGCACAATACTTTGTGTAAAATATCAAACTGGTAGTGTCGCTACTGTGACTATATATATATATATATATATATATATATATATATATATATATATATATATATATATATATATATCCTTGCATTTAGTGCACGCCAGGGCACCTGGGAAAATAGCAGCGCACACTAATTCTGCAATTGCAACCTCTCTACACCCCAAGTGATCGTGCGAACGGCCGCGCTAAAGGCATCTCAGGGTTCACACCTTGAGTCAGAAGATCTACTGCGCATATATAGCACCGCCTGTGCATCCTGCGCTGTGAAGACGCATTTAACTTATATGGGAGGCACTCGTCTCAATGATGTGCCTTAATTCTGTATGTCGTGTAACGTGCATGTCACGTGTCGTATGTCCTGCGCGTATCATTTCATTTATCGTCGCGCTCACCCTGCGTAGCATGTCGGGCGTGCTGCCAGGCATACACCCCCCCCCCCTTTTTTTTAGTTAAGTAGCCTCCCTCTCTCTCTCTCTCTCTCTCTCTCTCTCTCTCTCTCTCTCTCTCTGTTATCTTTAGCACGGACTGCATGGCCGAAATGATTATCAACGTATCAAGGAGCTCACTCCGTCACTTTTTCTTATACCTACCGTTCTGAAACATACACTTATCTCATTTTCCGTCTTGTTGAACGATTGCACAGCGACACGGCGCTCTAACGACGCGGTGAATAACCATATCTGGCCTCAATTTCCCCGAGTCACGCAACTCTCAAGTATACAGTCGATGTGGTATGTCTATACAGTATAACGATCGCAGTGATGCCCCAATTCAATGTATACAGTCCTCGCCCAAGCGAAACAACTGCCCCCGGGTGCCGGCCCGTCGAAAGGGCCAGAAAACTGCAAAGCCCATCCTGTCGCTGTTTCTAAAATGCCTATACGAATGCCAATACACCGGCTCAAACGAAGTCGGACACGGAGCGTCACGCCGTGCTCCCTATGTATATTCGTCAAAGGAGGTATACACTCGCACGCCGCATCTCGTAAGCCAAGGGCTACGCGTGCCGGCTGAGTAACTCGATCACCATTATTTCCGAAGGGTTTCCATTAAGATCCGCCACGCACGACGTTCAGCACACGGCCGGCGCGCGCGCGCCACCTTCAAGGAGAAAGCGTACAAACCCGACACCGTACCCGCCCCCACCATTACGAGCGCGCCGCTATCAGGAGAGGCGCTAAAGAAGTACACAAATACAGCAAAAAGAAAATACTATTTGAATGGCGTACACAGGTAACTCGTGCACTGATCCAGACATCCAGACCCCCCTGGGAAGGAGTGAACAACAGAGAAGTAGAAGAATACATACGAGATCGAGACGTAGATGGCTCACTTACGTGGGAGGTGCGGGTGGATCAACACAGAGTGAAGAGGGGTTTCTTTCCTGCGCGTTCGCCGGGCCGAAGGAAGCGAGGTGAAGCGCGCCTCGATCCTTCCTGCTTTCCTTCCGGAGAGATCACCCCGCTCCCTCCACGCCCATCCAGTCTTCTTCTATCCGGCCGCTGCATTTGCTGCGCGCAGACTACCTCGAGCCATGGCATACACGCCGCCGCGCTACGAGTGCATGCGTACGTTACCGCCCTTGCTTACGGGAGGAAGGGGCGAGGGGGCTTGCTTCCTATACGTCTCTTTCTCTCTCTTGTCGTTCACCCCAAAAAAAGGTGCATCGTTGTGAATGCTATAAGATGCGGCTTCAGGATGCCGCGGGTGGAATACGCGATTCGCTCGTGGGAACTCGCACAGAACTGTTAATTCCGCGGTGCTAAGTCCAGCGCAGTTCCGCACGTTGTATACCGCAACGTTCCTACACGGAGGCTGCGCGGAATCAACGAGAAATTCTTGTCGTTTCCTTGAGAAACACGCGCGGCAACTTGCACGTGCAGATGATACCGAATTCACATGATACGGTTCAAGGCAGGCCCTTCACTCGTCGCCACATACATACCTATACGTACCGCTGACCATTGCGATCGGTCATGTGTAATGGCGCGTACCAATCACGTGCCGTTGGCTTCGTGTAATCGGCCACGTGATCTTCTGGCGTCACCCCTATTATAAGTTTTCCTTCGAAAAAGAAACTGTGAAGCCAGTGTTTGCGGTATACATCTAAGTACGGCTGTTCAGCCAGCAATCAAATGATGAAGGATTACACGGATTTGGCACTTGGATTTGCCTCAGCTTCGTGGTTACGGCTTGGAAAAGCTTCGTAACATTGAAAATTGATAATACTGAACAAAAATATTGCAAAATAAATTGAAGTGATTCCCAATGACGCCGCATGTGGGCAGGGATGATTTCCATTGTTGTGTTGAGAAAAGCGGTATATGTGCTTGAAAATTCAGAAAGCCAAAACGTGACAAGAGACATAAACTAGAAAGTTTGATGCCACAAGCACGAATATTAGATAAATCCACACACTAACCATTATTCCCACGACAACGGAACAATCGCGGCGTGACAGTTACTTCTCGAAATTTTCGTTTGAAACTATGACCTCTAAGCATCCGCAATGCTGCACTGATTTGCTGCGCGGGCAGGAATTGATATGCCAACCCATGCCAGGCGCTGCGAGAGCGAGAGAGAGAGCGCACTTGCTTCCGGTGGCTCACAACGCGCGTACGTGGAAAGAGGTGACAAGGTAGCTACAGAGTCAAAGAAGGAACGGCGAAGGGTGGGCTGTGAGCGCGAGGAACGGCAGGCTGCAACAGCGCGACTGCTCCCATTGTGCCTGTCATGCTAACGTCCCAATCCCGGGCCCGTAATCATCGGTTGTCAGCGGTCGACTCGTACAAGCGCGAGCGCGCCGCCTTAAAGCTCTCTTTCTTTCTGCCCGGTCGCTGCAGCAAAGGCCCGCGGCTGTCGGCCTTACCGCGTGTTGTGCCTTCCATACGCGGGCGTCTAGAGCGGCGCGCCCACGCGGATGCCGCGCGATATGTGCCGCAGCGGCGGCGGCGGAAGCGAATGCGCGCTTGTGTGAACGCAGGCGGCCATCGTGAAGTAGACGCACCGAGCGTTATACGACCATTCGTTTGCGCACAACAGCGTAATACTCGCCCCCTTTTTTTGCCGGAAAGGATCAAGCCTACGCGAATTCGGAGAAGAGGAGGTTGAAAAGACGTAGGCGGGCACGTACCGCCTTGTCTTGTGGACGGGCCCGCGCTGTTGCCCCGGGTCGTGATGACGGACATGCTGTAATTAAAGGGGTTCGTACGTTTAGGCCAGTATATTGTGAAGATATCTTGCTCGATTCTATTCCTTCCTCACTGTCCACCATTCACGGCCAGCTGATCTTGTAGAAAAAGTACGGTACATAGGCGGAACGTCGCTCCTGCAACAGAGGAAGCATGAATAAGAATGCCGTTGAAATGGAATCGGTAGGTTAAGCTGTCCTTGGTTGCTTTTCCTCTTTGTTAGAGTTTCGCAGTTTAAACTGATTGGAGACGTCCGGACACTATATAGAGTGGTTCTTTCACGTGCGCACGCTGAGCGTAAGCCCAGCAACCAGAGACGCGCCCTCAAATCGGGAAATAAATATCGATAAGTAACTGCGGTTAGGTCCCGTGCTACCTATATAACTCCGATGCGAAAAGATTGGCGGTAACAGCGAAGGTATAGCACGCATCGTTGATTGTATATAGATCAACACTTTTTTGTATATACAGGGTAGACCAGCTAACGTTAGCCAGAGTTTCAAGATATGCCGATGCACTAAGACGACGAGACCAAATGCATGTTCTATACTATTGCATGTCACACTGTTTTTTTTATTCTGCTTAGGCGCATAATTAGTCAAAATTAATTAACCAACTTCTGAAGCAACGAAGCTAGGCATAACATTCCAATTAGAATGTTGTAGAGCGGTTCGGAAAACGTCCGATTAAACAGTTTATAACTTTTTATCTATTAAGCATTACTTCTTTCCGCTTACTGCAGATGCCCGAGAAATTCTTTTAAAAATACCACGTGGCATGCCCGCTCACGCACCTTGATTGCAGCATGCACTCCCAAACTTTCTACGTACAAACCAACATAGCATTTAGCAGCTTGCATGTGCTGCCGCGACCGAGCCGCGACGCAGGCGTTGGTCGTGCGATTGACACCAGCAACCTTTATCGCTTGCGCTGCGATAACGGTTGCCCTGTCCCCTTTAAAGGGAAGCTGAAACACTTTTCGAAAAAAATGAGTTCTCTGCGGCATTCTACAGTTTTGAGTCCCCTGAACACGAATATCTCGTTCAAAAAGGGCGGAAACAAGCGCAAGCGGCTGTTTTTTCATGAAAACGCGCACCAGCGCCTCAGGGTATCGCGCGAACGCCGCTGTTGCCCGTGATTGGTCGGAGCAGCTGTGACGTCAGTGGCGGCAGTCGCCGGTCGGCGCCGCCGTTTGAGAGCGTAGCACGCTGTTCTGTTCTGGCTGCATAGCTGAGTTGTAAGCATTATGGAACGTTCTCGCTGTCTCGGACAGGTTGTATTTTCGCCGTACATGTTCGAACCGACAGCCGATACGGAAAACTATCGCGGCAACGACGATGTTGAGTGTGCCAAAAGCGAGAGTGATGTGTACACCTTCTCGCGCGCTGGAAATCTTAGCTGTTACGTATGCTGTTTTTTTTTCATGTAGATGCACATTGCAATGACGGGAGAAAAAATGCGCTAAAGTGTCACCGGGAACTTGCTGCTGGAAGAATGCCGAAGCACTAACTTCTCATTAGATTGTAAACACGGGTACAATTCCGTGATGTCAAGCACCTTGCCGCTGCTTGTCTGAAGTCCCGTGGTTTTCTGAGCGTTGATACACGATCGCGAACATAAGTGCCGCGTTTCAAAGCGCGCACATGCAGTGCTGCGAGGTACAGTCATGGAAGTTGCTTATCATACACATCCAGATCGAGATGGTCAGGGGGATTATATGTGCAATATTCACAATATGGTTCGACGACTTTGCGATTGTGGCTCGATCAAGAATCGGTATGCGCGCTCCATCCTAGTGTTGACATAAAGATATTAGGCAGTTTTAGCACCGCCGTGTGGCAAACATGATAACTGCAACCGTACGTCGAATGTCACTAGGCAAGCCTATACTCCAATTTATACCTCAGGTGCAACGCTGTGGAAGCTACGCACGAAGTCCGGTTACCAAAATTTATTACTGCGCGCGTTTCCGTCTATGGTTCGCAGCGTGCCAGCGGCATTTGCTCGCGCGAGCATGCACGTGAAGCTGCCGCGACGGGCTGCAATTAAAGAATGCCGAAAAGAAAATTGATTTAAAAGAACGTGTTAGCAGCCGTATAAGTACACGGATTGTTTCTATGGGTAAATTCCTTTTTTTTATTCAGAACTGAGCTTATATATGAAAAGTTTTCTCAAAAATCGGGTCAAGAAACACCGAACTTTTTCTAAGTGCGAACGCAGCCACTGCAAGAAGTATCTCAAGCCTCCACAGCGTTGCACCTGATGTATGAAACGGAGTATAGCAACGCTAGCAACAACGCGTTTCCGCATTTGTCGTAAGGCTATCCGGCTATCGCGGAAATGGTCCGAGCACAGCACAGTTGATTTCGTCGGCACGAACTTATCTCTCCTCACCGCACTGCGCTGCAAGCTTCTTGTGCTTCGGGAACCTGTGAAACACCACATCGTCTCGCCCGCGTGTGTTCGCGCAGCCGATTGCTGCACAGAACGAGGGCATGTTGGGCGCCCTTGGCTGTAGGCACTCACGCAGCACAGAAGGAAAGAACAGTTTACGAAAATCGCAAAACAAACGTGAGCGGTGGCAGCGGCAAATCTCTCGTAGCGTCGTTCAGTAAAGCGCAGGACGGAAAGAGGCATGCCAGCGCATGCCAGCACGCCGGTCCGGCAGCTCGGTCCCCGCCAGTGACGTCACTCTCGCCGGTTCTCTCCTCTGGTAACCTCCTCACCCGGCGCTCCGGCAAGCGATGGGGGCGTGTCCGCGGGGGTGATTTAGAAAGCGATTTCCGCCCCTTATATTAACAAAACGAAGAAAAAAATTTCGGAACCGTAAATTATTAGGTCTGTTCTTCCCAATCCCAGCAATTCATGGAAATTGAAAACCGCTTCAGCTTCCCTTTAAGGTAGAGAGAGCAACATCGGTGAAAAAAAAAACATGCATCCCTAACGTGCGTAATCGCAGTTAAAGCTGTGTGCCTATAACCGCAGCCCAACCGTCTTCACTCGTGTTCGAGACACGGCATATTGTGGTAACTTGTCCGATTAATTGGGACGAAATACGATAGCTTACGCAGGTGTCCGGCTTGCAACACGTCGGGTGATCTTCTGGCCTAGCGACGCTGCTTTCGTGTAACGTTGCCAGTCGCTTCCTTAGGCAACCGTGATATCGTGGCAGCGTTGGCATAAGCATCGGCAATTGGGAAAACCTCGGGATGACCGGTGGATAACGTTCCAGCGCTCTATACACAAATTCGAATCGCGGTTACTACAGCAATCATGCCTTCATCTTCGGGTAAAGTGCAAGTTACCGACACTTCTACTTTAGCGTGCATGAAACCGTCGAAACACTGGGTGTCTGTCTGCGTTCCAGTTAATAGGAAAGCCAAACCAAAGCAAACACGGGTCTTCAGGCCCGTTAGCAGCGATGTAGCATGGCGGTGCAGAGCCTTGGCCGCATCTTTATTTTCGGCTATTTTTGGCTGGCTGTCATGGACGCTGTATGTCCTGGTTTACTAAAGCCGACGGTCAAGACAGCAGCTTTATACGCGAAAAAGTGGCGTTCTGGCTGTTAGATGAAATGGCATGCCAACTCCGGTGGTCAATTAAAATTTCCTCACAAAGCGAAACCGGATGTCCTAGTAAGATCTTGATGAGGGCTAGTTGGTTCATACTTAGAACTGAGGTGAAACAGCGCGAGAAAGACGAGGACACAAGGAAACAAATACCACAGACAAGCGCTGACTGCCAACTGGAAGTTTATTTGAAAATCACCGGACATTTATAGCATTCATCAGCATAGGCATGCGCACATCATTCACAAACACATCTGCAAATCATCATTTTAATCTTTCTTCCAAAAAAGTTATTTCTTTTCCCGACAAGGCAAGAGAGGGAGTGCTCACACATTTATCGCCTTCCTTTCTTATATGAAAGGCCTCTATTATCTCCCTTTCCTTCTTGCTCTTTCCTTTCCCTATGAATTTAGTCTTTTCAAATATGGGGGTGCATTGACACTTGTTACAGTGTCCAGCTAAATGACTCCCATAGCCATTCTTTAGGTTAGTGCTGTGCTGACGAGCTCTTTCATTGAAGCACTGTCCCGTTTGACCTATATAAGATTTCCCACAGCTTAGCGGTATTTGATAGATGACATTGCGCCTGCACTCAGTGAAACGTGTTTTATGATTAGTGGTGCACAAGTGCCTTTCGCGCTTGTTCATGCGATTGCATATCGAGGACAACTTGCACGGGGCACTGAAAACCAAATTAATATTATGTCTATTAGAAACTTTCTTCAGATTGTGAGACAGCTTGTGTAGGTATGGCACCACTTGCACTAGTCTTTTGTCTTTGTTTTTTTCTTGGGAAGCATCGGAACTTCTTTTCTCTTTCTGCAAAATCGCTTCGCATACTGAAGTGATCACAGAACTGGGAAAGCCTGCGTTCTGTAGTCGCGATATCTGATTTTATATCAGATATTTTTTTTTTATCTGATCGTGATATCTGAGTTGCGTTACGACAGCGCACACTCTAAATTGATTAAGAGAGGCATAGCGACAACGTGCATTAAGGCAGCACTTAGTAAGTCATGTGAGCATGAGTGCGATCATAGTTTTTTAAATCAGATATCGCGACTACAGAACGCAGGCTTTCCCAGTTCTGTGATCACTTCAGTATGCGAAGCGATTTTGCAGAAAGAGAAAAGAAGTTCCGATGCTTCCCAAGAAAAAAACAAAGACAAAAGACTAGTGCAAGTGGTGCCATACCTACACAAGCTGTCTCACAATCTGAAGAAAGTTTCTAATAGACATAATATTAATTTGGTTTTCAGTGCCCCGTGCAAGTTGTCCTCGATATGCAATCGCATGAACAAGCGCGAAAGGCACTTGTGCACCACTAATCATAAAACACGTTTCACTGAGTGCAGGCGCAATGTCATCTATCAAATACCGCTAAGCTGTGGGAAATCTTATATAGGTCAAACGGGACAGTGCTTCAATGAAAGAGCTCGTCAGCACAGCACTAACCTAAAGAATGGCTATGGGAGTCATTTAGCTGGACACTGTAACAAGTGTCAATGCACCCCCATATTTGAAAAGACTAAATTCATAGGGAAAGGAAAGAGCAAGAAGGAAAGGGAGATAATAGAGGCCTTTCATATAAGAAAGGAAGGCGATAAATGTGTGAGCACTCCCTCTCTTGCCTTGTCGGGAAAAGAAATAACTTTTTTGGAAGAAAGATTAAAATGATGATTTGCAGATGTGTTTGTGAATGATGTGCGCATGCCTATGCTGATGAATGCTATAAATGTCCGGTGATTTTCAAATAAACTTCCAGTTGGCAGTCAGCGCTTGTCTGTGGTATTTGTTTCCTTGTGTCCTCGTCTTTCTCGCGCTGTTTCACCTCAGTTCTAACGGATGTCCTAGGCCCTTATTGCCTCTGCGTACGATAACGCGGTTGTGTCAGGTGTCGCTCCGTCCAGCTTGAAGCCTTGGTTTACGAGGCGGTCGGCCGAAATCTTTGGGGTGTGATCTTGTACACGTTCCAATATGGAACGGAGGCGGTTCGTTTTTTACGTCACGAAATAGGCGGTATGTTCGGTTCCGTTCGTCCGATAGCAGACGACACGGAATGATTGACAGCAGATATCACGTCACAATTGACGTCATGGCGTTCGGCACGGTTGATATTGACGAACCGTATTTGGCCAACGCCTCCTAGATAGCACGAGGCCGGTGCACTTCTATCCGTGACGTCATGCTACCTTGCCCGACTGCCATAGTATCTAATGGGGACGCTCCCGATCGAGCCGCGGTGGTTTTGGCGTCATCGCCTTCGTCACGCTGGGCTTGGCAATGGAAATTTCGGTCCAAGTAGCATGATGTCACAAATCGGAGTGCACAGGCCTGCTATTTAGGAGGCACTGATTTGGCTCGGTGGAACGAACCGCCTCCGTTCTATTTTGGAACGCGTACAAGATCGCACCCCTATAACCGCTCTAAAAGGCGCCTGCAGTGGCGCCCGGCATGCTAACTGCCGTCAGGAAGTCGTGTCACGGCAGTGCACACGTTGCCCTATACATAGGAAAACATAGTGGCACAATGTGTAAAGGAAAGTGTCATCGTTAGCCTCGATAAAATTATTATGCCCGAGGATGACCCAACCTGAATTCGTACAAGTGTGACTGCGAAAAGCTACAAGAATAAATGAGAGAACCATCTGTCAATGCCATAGCAGATAGATATCCTAACTAAAAGGGCAGGGCTCGTCGAAATTGTATCTATAGTTCCTTGAGCAAAAAAAGGCAGTTGTGACTGAAGGAGTGATAGACCTCGATTCTCATGCCGTCTGGTGAATTAAACGTCCAGGATATACTAACATGAACAAAGGCGCACAGGGCAGACAGTTAGGATCAAGCTTTCCCGGCCTACCGCGGCGTCTCTTATAAAACTTCAGCAAGGACTGTCGTCACGAGCGCAATGGCCTCCATAATTTTGACGGAGTTTGCATATTACGTGGCGTCGAACGAAGTTTCTTGCACTCCCGCAGGCTCGAACGCACCATGCCCGCACGCACCCTTTGCACACACGCACACGCTTCTTGCTTTTATACCTCAACGCTGGCCACGCATACAACACACACACACAGCGCGCCCGTAAAGAAGCCGAGGCGTACACGCACCACCACCACCGGCCGGCGAGCGCGTCGGTCGACCCCCCAGCGAGCCCTACAGCGAAGGGGCCCGCCGGCGGGCGTGACGCCTTAATTGCCCCGAGAGCCGAGCGCCGGGCCGTTCGCGTGGGTGCCGCAAAGGAACGGGGGGGACCATCGGCACGTGCCTCCGCTTGAGCGCTGCCTGTCAAGCGGGCGCTCCTTCGCCTGTTCCTATGCCAGACGTACAAGAAGCACGTCACTGAGGGGCTGACGGACCTGTGGCGCGCCTGTGTGCGACCGCATATGTGCGAGTATGCGTGTGTGTGTGCGAGAGTGTATGTATGTATGTATGTATGTATGTATGTATGTATGTATGTATGTATGTATGTATGTATGTATGTATGTATGTATGTATGTATGTATGTATGTATGTATGTATGTATGTATGTATGTATGTATGTATGTATGTGTGTATGTATGTATGTATGTATGTATGTATGTATGTATGTATGTATGTATGTATGTATGTATGTATGTATGCATGTGTGTATGTATGTATGTATGTATGTATGTATGTATGTATGCGCGCGCGCGTGTGTGTGTTAGTGTATATGCGCGAATTGCGTGTGCGAGTACATGCGAGAGTGTGCGAGTGTATATGAATGAATGTTTGATGTTTTATGGCGCTAGGGCCAAGTATGGCCAAAGAGCGCCATGTCCGTGTTAATGAGTTTGCAGTGAAATCATGAGTCCTACGAAGTTGGTGTGACGTGGCTGTAGAGAGCCCTTAAAAATGGTCGCGCTAAAGTGCGTAAAATCTGTATATTAAGATTATGGCGATGACTTATGACGTGTACTATGAACAAGTGTGCGAGTGTATATATGCGAGAGCGTGTGTGTGTGTGTATATGCGCGAGCATGTGTGTGTTTGTGCTGCGTGTGCCTGCGCCATCGTCTCTCGTAGGATCTGGCTGACTCAATCGGAGCGATTCGCTGCGTCTTCCGTCATGTCTAGAATATAAGTCCGGCTGGCTACACTCCATAATAAATGTGGCCGTATGCAGTCCGAAAGATGCATTTATTCTTCGCACCTTGGCTCTGTTATAACGAAATCTATAAGAATTTCTGTATGTCGATATGAAAATATGGACTTTCACAGACATTGCGACGCTTTCGTTCGGCCGCCGTATCCTCGCCTGAATTGCAGATTCAACTCGCTCCTGGTGGTCCAGGATTGCATAAAGAAAAATCGTGAGCCATTCCACTCTGTGAAGATGGACGACCGGCGAAGCTGTGTAGCACGCGACACAGAGGTGACACGGAATTTTGAACAAAAGTACGCACTCATTTATTGTCTTGATAGGTGGTCATCAAGAAGAAAAGTAAGCACACACATTCATTGTCCTGGTCGGTAGTCATTATTTGTCATGATCGGTGGGTCATTAGTTTTTCGTCGTGATGGTGGTGACGATGGCCTTGTATTCGCTATGGTGCACACTGATCTGCTCGGATACAAAGTTGGACACGTTCTTAGCCAGTGAAATCTATGCAAGACCAATGGCTCATGATCACTGAAACGCGACGTACCCTCCACCCCAGGAAAACGGAAGAAACTATATACACGCACATGCTCGGAACGATGACAAAGGGGGGCTCTGGGTTTTTGCTCGCGCACATGAAAGTTACGCGGCAGGCTAGCCATAAACAGCTTTGCTGTAAAGAAAAAGAACATTACAGGGTTTTACGCGCTCTAATCACCATTTGATCATGAGATATGCCGTAGTGGGGAACTCCGGATTAGTTTTGCCCACCTGGGGCTCTTTAACGTGTACCCAATGCACTGTATACACGGTCGTTTTTGCGTTTCACCCCATCGAAATGTGACCACCGCAGCCGGGATTCGATCCCCCGCCCTCTGGCTTAGTAGCGCCAGCACGGAAGGTTACGCTTGCACAGGTGCTGATCAACTGCCGTCGGAATTCGTCCCATGAAGATAGGACCGCCACTTGGGTCTTAATACATGTCCGCGCCTAGTCTTCGAGGGCCAGTAAGGCGTGGCGCAGCTTGTGCTCCAGAGTCCAGCCGTTGCAGTCGGCGATACGCTGGAAGTGATCAAACCAGTCTTCAGCATCCTCAAAGAAGACTTCATGGAAGGATTTGGGGGTGCGCGGCTGGTTAAGTATGGCCTTAGTCGGTACGGTTGTGCAAGAAGGAGTTTTAACGCTCATGCTTTTGACGCGGTTGGGTAAAGGCGCGTGCTCGGCTGCAGGTATCAGCCTTGAAGTCGACGGCTTGGCCATACGTAAACGGGAGTCAGATCGACCAGACTTCATGCTGGGCTTGAAGACGGGTTTAGGTCTGGGAGCGGTAGCGTGTACCCAGCACCTCCACCAAAAATGTTGCGCAGGTAGAAGACGGAGGCTAGCAAAATAGACCGAGGTAACAATAGATTCCGCATTAATGTGCAAGAATAGTAGAGAAAATGGGTGGAATTAGTGAACTGTACACTGTTCTGACTTGCTCAGAAGGCTGTGCGGTGAGTCTATGATTGGCTTGTTCCGAAGGGTACAGCTGCAACAGTGTCATGGCTAAGCAAGCAGCACAAAAAAGAAGATAGGCAACAGTACACGTGATAGAAGCAAAGGAACGGTAAGGTGTAAGAAAGACAGGAACACTGAAAACCATGCGACACGAGCGTTTACAATCGACGATAGTTTCTACGTTTCGCAAAAAGAGATGAGACAATGGACATTCACATCTGCACACATAACTAAGCGTCATAAGAAGACATATCTAAAACAAGATGTGTCGTCTTCTTGAAGCCGATATGAAGCAAAATGAGAAAAGAATGGTTTGTTTTCAATTCTGGTGTGCTGTGCTTTCCTCCTGATATAGTTTTCCTCCACAAAAAAAAAAAGCGTTTTTGGTTTGTCACGTTTCAGTGTTATCAAGTCAGATCAGATTACATATGAGGCCTAGCATAGCTGTTTGCTTAATTCCGTTCCCCTCATTTCACTACTGATGATTTAACAGAGGACCAATGAGCATTTGGACAGATAACGAATTGTCAGCTGTGTTGCGTTATTGTCTGTCGATGGTTTTTCCGCATGCGTGCCGAATTCAGGGAGACATTCAAAAAGCTGCTTATCAGCCGGATCTCTTATCGTCGATCATCGAATTCTAGTTCTCCGCTACCCAATTAGCTTAATCTATCGCGCGTGATAACCTTAAGTTCATCACCAGGTCTGCAGGACGGAGCCTTTTAGACTCGCCTATAAGTTCCTACAGGTCTCACCGTGGGCATTACGCCCGAGGCACCCGCCCAAATATCTGGTCAGGTGCGGTTGCGCGGAGAAAGCTTCAAGAATAAATGAGACAACCGCCAGCATGTGGACGGGAGCAGACCCGCTAACTAATCGCCGGTGCTCAACTAAATCGCATATTCCCTCCTCGCAAAAAGGATGCGCGCTGCGGCGCGGCCAATTCTCAGCCGAGGAGGAGGGGAAAGGGGTTCGGCCGCAAAGGCGCTCGCCCCCTTTCTCTCTCGGCCACGCGCCCCGCGCGTACAGAGAACTCATCCGAAAGGCGCAGCCGATCAAGCGCGGCAGTAAAAGAGACCGCGCGCATCGACGACTCGACGGCTCCGGCCGCAAGGGAGCGGCACAGGCGGCGTGCCAGTTCGAAGGCTACAGGGCCACGCATCTCAGGTAGGATCGGCAAGGTAGATCGCCGAGAAGAGGAGGGGGGGGGGGGGGGACGGCAGTGGTCTTGCCGCTTCCGGTCGTGTCTCCCGGCACGTGAGCAAGTAGCGGCAGCGAGCAGGTACGCCATCGCGCGCGCGCGCGCGCCCAGGGAAGGACGACGAGCGGGGAGTCGGATAAGCTGCAGGGCTGCGAGAAGAGAGGCTGTGGAAGGCGAAGGGGGGGCCGCAGGGCGAGGGAGGGAGGGGGGTTAGACTTGGAAGACGACGTCCCACGCGCGACGAGCGGGGGCCAGAGGTCGAGAGTCGTCGAACCTGCTGCCCGCCGCCGCAAGCTGTTGCTTTTGGCTCCTTGCTTCTTTTTCCGCGTCTGGTCGTTGGCGAGGAGGCTCAATGGAGACCCGCCGCCGCATGAATGAACGATGCCGGCACGCACACGGGATCTCGCGCGGCGGCCGCCGCCGTTGCCTTCCCCCTTCCCTCTTTCTTCTGCCAGAGGCAAGAAGGCGAGAGGAGAGAGAGAGAGAGATGATGCGAACGCGTAGTATACACACAGGTGCGCATCCGGTGGGTTGCTTCGACCGCCACAGGTCTACGGAAGGAAGGGAGCACGTACTACACGTCTCCCTCGCTGCTCCTTGTACTTCTCGATCCTGCAGCCTGCTCTTGCTGTGTGGCAGCTCGGCTTCTCCCCCCACTGTGCCTTCGCGCCGCCCGTACGGATGCTGGGCACGGCAGCGCTTCTTTTCCAGCCTGCCTTCTCTTTCACCGCTCGCTTGGTGGCCGACCGGTGGTGGTAGCGGGCGGGCGCTGGAAGGCAGCCGGCTATACAACCACGAGGCCACGAATGCGCGCGTAAGCACGCCGTACAGTGCTGCTCCGGTCATCGAGCACTCATTAGGATCGAAAGGCGAGCACGTTTGCCACTGTGCTGGGGGCAGGGAGACTTTGCCTTCCTAGTAACCTAGCAGGTATACCATACCCGCCGTGGTTGCTCAGTGGCTATGGTGTTGGGCTGCTGAGCACGAGGTCGCGGGATCGAATCCCGGCCACGGCGGCCGCATTTCGATGGGGGCGGAATGCGAAAACACCCGTGTGCTTAGATTTAGGTGCCCGTTAAAGAACCCCAGGGGGTCAAAATTTCCGGAGTCCTCCACTACGGCGTGCCTCATAATCAGAAAGTGGTTTTGGCACGTAAAACCCCAAATATTATAGCAGGTATACCATGGCTTAAGATATTTTTTCTCTTATCTTTCTTTTCTTTTTTTTTATTCAATTAACCGCCGAGGTGACTCGTCGGTACTTACGGCGTTCTCCTCTAGAGCACGAGGTCGCGGGTTCAATTCCGCCGCCACGGCGATGGCATTCATGTGGTGGCGAAATATACAAAGACACCCGTGTACCGCGAGCCTCAGGCGCACGTTAAACCAGCCCAAGCTGTTCAGTACTAACGTGGAGACCTTCTCGGCGGTGTCGCTCATGACAGCTGTTTAGCTTTGAGGCGCTAAGTACCTCAGTATAACTGTCTGCATTGCAGGGTGTTGTGGAACATATCCACAACATCGAAGTGGGCCCGTAAAATTAGCAGTGGTATACACGACTGCCCGCCTAGCATACGTCTAATCTGTCCTCATCATCACTCGTCCTCTCATTTCTTCCCCCTTTTTCCCCGAGCGGAGTGCCACGTTAAAACACTCTTGCTAAATGCGGCCGCACAAATCAACCACCCATTTAAGTTGGGAGCTCTAAATACTGCAATGTTTATCTATCTATCTATCTATCTATCTATCTATCTATCTATCTATCTATCTATCTATCTATCTATCTATCTATCTATCTATCTATCTATCTATCTATCTATCTATCTATCTATCTATCTATCTATCTATCTATCTATCTATCTATCTATCTATCTATCTATCTATCTATCTATCTATCTATCTATCTATCTATCTATCTATCTTTGCTACTTGGTGGTGACATGGGATTTCAAACTCAAGTTAAGCTCCCCGTTGGCCGCTCTGCGGCGTCACAGTGGAGTCGAGAAAGTGTTGCTTAAGGATTAAGCAACTGCTCATTGAGGGTAGCTGTGAAACTCTGGAGGGCCACGTGGTGCATTGGAGGAATTCGTTAGTCCGCAGAGAGCCTCATTGGTCGTGTGTTTGAAAACCCCGATAGAGCACTGCGAATCCAACTCGGTGTTGGCGAGAGCGCCTCTATCGGAGGCAGCGCGCGTATGGTTGAGAGTATAGAAATTTCGGCCGAAGCGGCGGGACAATGTGGCCGTGTTCTGCACTTCTGCTGTGAGTGACCCGTTAACGAACACAGCTTCGCAGCGTACACGCACAGAGCTGCTTCGTAGCGCATATATCACACTTATAGGATCACCATGCCGCCACCAAATCACGATCATGTACTCTCATTTATTTCTTCCGTAAACGTACCGCGAGTGGGACCACACCTGTCTGACGCAATTAGTCATCATAACTGGCAGACATCGGCACAGCGCGTCACTGAGTGATATTGTCTGGCATATGCGCCATTCAACATGTCACTCACCTTCTGTGTTTTCAAAGCAGTGATGTTTTCTTACGTTTATTTGTACGTAAGCATATAGAAATTAAAACCCTATTTACCCCTATAGATGTCTCGCTGCTGAAGTGCCTTACATCATGTACTGTTGTAGCAGTGTAACAAATTCTTACAACACATGTAGCCCCTGAGGGTAATTCAAATAAATAAATCTTGGATGACTTTGACAATAAATAGCCGCGTCGTGGCCCGAAACAACGCCTGCTAATTAAACGATAAAGCCGCGCTCCGATACCTTGTTTCGAAGATTCGTTTTCTAACAGGTTGCACCCGGAGTGGTCATTTAAACCCGTCTCTATATCTGTAGTCACCTAAATCAACGAGCCAGAGGTAACAGACAAATTAGAAACAATAGGCAACACAACCTCTCCTGAAGTTTGCGCTGACCAGGCCGTTCTGCGCTGAGAGGATGCCGGCAGGCAACCAACGAAGAAACTAACAAGAAGCATAAAGAAAAATAAAAGACCAAATACAAAAAAAAAGAAGAGCGCAACCAAGTGGCCCACCGCCTCTGGCCAGCCGCGGCGGCACAAAGAACATGGCGACGACGGAAACTGGTAGTATAGCAGCAAACTACAACGAGTCTCATACACGCTGGGCCCGCACGAGCATGAGAGCCGAGGGACCACCCCTCGTCCAGCCGTGGCCAACAACAGGTAGGAGGGGGGGGGCACAACGTTGCGTGGCGGCCTGCCGCGTGGTTCCTTCCGATCGCTGACACCGCGTCAGCGATAATGAAGAGGTTGACCGCGGATCACGTGCCCTCCCGAGCGAGGTAGGGAAACATCGAGCGATGCGCGCGCGCGCGTGTGTGTGGAATGGGGAGGGCATGAGCAATGGCTGTATAGAATTAAGCGTGGATGTGAAGGGCATAAGCGTCAGGACTTTTCTTTCCTTCATTGCGGTCAACTTTTGCTTTTGCTTTTTTTTTGCGAAGCAACGACGGATGGACATGTGAAGACCTGTGCCGCGCATGCTGGAAGGAATGATGCGTCGAACTTCGGTGCTGCGGCGCCGAAGTTTGAACAGCATAAAAGCGGGTGCACTTTGTTATTTCGGGCTGCCTCTCTTTCAATCACAGCGCGCAGATATGGGGACGCGACTGACTTTTTCCGATTTCGCCAGCTCCCTACAGTTGCCCAACATGACTGCAATAAATGCACCCTTCGGCTCTCGATAAAGAGTGCAGGCATTTCTTGTTGTGCATGGCTGCACTGAAAAAATAAGAACCTTATCAAATACCGAGAAATGAGAAAGTGTAACGTGAAGTTGTGAGTGAAAGCGTCTTGAACTCATTTTCTGGTTGTACGCATAATCTAAGATTTTTATTTTTTTTCCACCAACGCTAATGTGCAGGCACGATTGTCTATGTTACTATTTCGTTGAAATGTGAGAAAGTTTCATATTTGTTTCTGCAGACTCCAAGCTACGAGAAAAACTCTGTGATCCGCACAAGACTTCACTGCAACATTACAGGAAAAAAATAATAAGAAAGAGGGATCTTCACATAGAACTGCGCGACTGGATGGACTAGCGGAATCAAATCCAGATCTCAGACTCTTGCACATGGCGCTGCTGACATACGTGCGCATCAATCGCCGCTTCCGATGTACGTTGACGAACTCGCACTAAAGGCAAGGCCTGATTCTGTGTGCCATGATGAACCTTCCGTGTCGGGGCTGTGGCGCTCGGAATTATAGCGCCATCTAGGACGCACTCGGCAAATCACGGCTGCGACGTCCTAGATTTTGTTGCCCACCTCTGCACCTTTCCCCGCCTCTTTTTGTTTCTGTTTTGCGCGATTAGACATCTGACACGCAAGAGGCTTCAGACAAAATGACGTCAACCAGTGCGAGCACGAAATGTAACTTGTCGTCGCACGCAAAACGCCAGCTGACCGCACATCCCTTATGAACATATGACCCAAGAAGAGCACGTTTCACGCTTTTGCAAAAGCAGGGCTTTAAAAGGGCTATATAATAAGTTGGGTTATATAAAAAGCAGAGCAATATAAAACCGGCTAACAGTGAGGAAAACGAAGACGTTCTGTATAGTGAACCACTTGTGTTGATCCGCGTAACAATACTCTTGGAGCTGTCCAGATTATTCGTAGACGATATCAGTCCTGATATTTATCCAGGTCTCCGGCAAGGATCCTTAGAATAACGTGTATAGTGAGATTAATCGCCTCCCAACTTGTATCACGAGATTCGTTGTTTCAATGGCCGCCACATAGAGACACACGTCTCTAACTCTCGAGCATTCTTAGGACTCCGTAATTCGATGTGGTCTGTCAACGATATCAGCAACACGGTTCCTCAAGTTTACCAGCTGTTGTGCCAAGGTATTTGGAATTATAGCGGGCAGCGCGACCAATAACCCACCGGCATTATTGCGCGTCCTGCGTTTGGTTTCATGTGCGAGCAGCGAATGTCAGAAAGCCTTAAGACGAGCAGTAACGCAGAAACCTCTAGCGGGCGATATTAGAATACACATTATTCCCCTGCTATTACCAGTTTACAAGGCCGACAACAAACGCGATTAAATGCACTACTGCTCCGACTACAGCACACAGCAGCGAATTCACCACGGAGAATTAAAGAACCACAAAAGTGAAGAACGTATTTAGGCTCTGTTGGTATATTAGGCTTACTATTATTACTACTTACTTACTACTAGCTTACTATTATTATTATTATTATTATTATTATTATTATTATTATTATTATTATTATTATTATTATTATTATTTATGGGAACATACAAACACACAAAATAAACAGAGAGGGAGCAAGCTGACAACTGCCACCGAGAGGGGCACAACGCCTGTTAACTATTCCGGCAGGAGGGAATTAAAAGAGCAGAAGAGAAGAAGATAGGAAACAAAGAAATAGGAAAGATAATACGAAACAAACAAATGACCGAAATACGGACAAGAGAAAGTAGGAAGACAGAATAATGTCTATAAACGGGAGGCCAAATCAATTTTCTGCATGAAACTTAGCAAGGCTCTATGGGCCTGGTCGCGTTGAGCAGCACTCCATCTCGGAAACAGGCAATCATTAAAGGTCGTAAACTTCAGTACAATGAGCCGGTATTACCCTTCTACAATGTCAAAAAGAAAAGCCGACAGGAAGACACTCTCTCCGCGAGAAGAGCCTCACAAAGCCAGAAAATACGCAAGGTCGAAACTTCAAGGAGACGCCACCTTGAAGTTCGCCCACAAGCTTGCCGTGACGTCACAGATTGTGACGGCGTCTGCTTGGGCCTCGGTTATCTTTTTATCGTTTAAGGTCGATAATGCATTGCATTCTAAAGGGTCCCAAGGCCTTAGCGCTTTTAAAAAAAAATTCACTGAGTTCCACAGCGACTAAAATACGAATAAATACGAATAAACGATTGCGAATATGTAAATACAAATAAATACGCTTTGAAACCCGTGACATCACACTGACGGTCCGGCCCTGAGGTCTAAGAGCGAAATTTTAAAAATTAGAAAATTAGTAGTTTCGCCCGAAGGCGAAGTATTGACAGTGATAGCAAGGTTTACCATGGCTCACGAGCTCCTCACACGGTGGTCAAGCGACACGCGGAGGCGACACATAGTGACGAAGCACGCGCGGCGACTACGGCTTTGCAGCAGGAACAGCGCCCTGGCCGGGGCCAGGCGTCTCAGAGCGCTGGGGAGCGTACGTAGCCGCGTTTCAGGAGTCGCATCTCGGTGGTGCACGATATAATACCGACAGTAGAGAGAATGCAGAAACTCAACTGGAGTTGTCTAAGTATGCATAAGCATGCCCCCAAATTGCAGTTGGTTCGCTTCCAAAATTTCAAGTTGGCCTACACTCAAATTCAAGTTGGCCCGCCCCGAAATTTAGGTTGACCCTCCCCCAAATTCTAACCGGCCCATGTAAAAATTTCAAGTTGCCCACCATCGAATTCAACTTGGCCCACCCCGAAATTTCAAATTGGCCTACTAATATATTACAACCCTTCCGATTCACGTTGTAAGGAGCTCTATGTATACATAGTCACGTGCAATATGACCTGCAACACCGGTGCGACTTTTTTGTCATCGTAATAAAAAAAAACTAAATTTAACCTTGATTTCCTATTGTAACAATCAACTACTCCCCGCGAATTTAACGAAAATACAATTCCAATTAAATGGACACCACAGCTTTAACTGATTTGTTGTTTTTCTTAAGTGCTCCTTCAATACCATGATTAAGCACAATTGTGCGGTTCTCTACTCCCGCCGCCTCCTCTTTCCCCGTAACTTGGCTAGCTCTCACTGTTAAATGGCGGGCTTCAGACACAGTACACCCAAAATTAGCAGTCATAATCTGCCCTGCGTACAAAAGAACCAAAACAAAGTTAGCGCTCCGCGTAGGCGCTGTATTGCTGGCCCTGTACATGCTTTTGGCGTAAGCTAAGCGGCTAGCGTCCGCTGTTCCTGTAACTCCTTATGAAGCACTATGTTAGCGCTAAATTCGCCCAGCGTCCGTTTTCACCATAGGTTCTAGAAGTCAGAAGGACGAAACAAGTATGATAAAACCATATGTCACGGCAATACAACGGCAAGTGCGGCATGGTTATTCCTATAATGTGTAACAAAATGGACAACTCGGCTAGTTCGTTTACTCGCTTTTTTGCGTGCTTTTACAGTTTCAAGATATTCATATAAAAAGTTAAACGGCGCAGTGCCCCGCTATCTAGGCGATGCATCACCAAGCTTCAATTGGCAGCATGTCTTAGAACCAGCCACAGTGAATAGGCACTGCAGACGGCACTCCAGACGACCCTTTCTCTCAAGAAAAAGGCAGGGAGTCTAACCATCTCTCTTTAACACGTACTTTTGTGACACACTGTCAGAAACGTCTGTGCACTGCACGTAACTTCCTGCCACAGCGAGGGCCGCCGCCTCCATTCCCAACGGGAGAAGGATCGAAACGAAGCACACGAAAAGAAAGAGGCGCCAAGGTATATAGAGAGCCAAGCCAAGCGCTGCCCGCAGGCCACCACCTCCCGCCGCCACCGACGATAGTTGCACAGAAAGAGCTGCGGCCGCGCTCGCCGGGACGCCACGCGACCGTGGGACGGTCGGTCGCGTGCCGCCGAAACCGTCCGTCCGTCCCGCCCGGCGAGCGACACAAAGGCGGCGGGCGGCGCGGCGCGCTGGTCGTGCCTTTGGCAGCCGGCGCGTGCACGACCCGCCGAGGAACGCTCGTCCCCGTGTATATAGAGTGGAGGCGCGTGCGTCCGCCACGCGACGGGCGACGGCCGGGCCCGGCGAGAAGAGGCCCCGACGGGACCGAAGCTACACGACTGCTGCGTGCCGCGCCCCGTGACTGAGCCGTGCTCTCTCGAAGCTGGACGCGCGCGCGCCAGGGAGGGAGAGAGAGAGAGAGAGGGATGCGCACCTCTGCGGTGACTCGAAGCACGTGGGAACGGTATATGGGATGAGAGATATCAATTTGCCACTGAAAGCAATTTGATGCTCGTCGCCATTAGAGAGGAAGTCAACAAGCCGTTTAATCTTTCCCTCGCTCCGTTTTTCTCACGTTGTTCTTTTTTGAAACGGGTGGGCGAGAGGGTGTTTGGGACTTGCGTGCGTGTGTGTGGCAACATCGCTGAAAGGAGAAGCTGTTACACGTGCAGGATGACGGTGTGATCCGGAAACTTCGCCGTTGGTGAAAATTTCGTTCTGCAGTGGGAATCGAACCTTGCGGGTGATAACTTTCCTTTAAGCGTTGGCTTTTCTTATCTCGCTGCTCAGTTTATCGCCGTTGGCGCCCCCTTAAGTCGTGGACCAGTCTTGGTGATGGCGCAGTCGACAATTCCAACAGGCACGTGCCAATGGGTATGTGCGACGTCGTCACGCTGTCGTCGCCACCCTTCATGTCGTCATCACCCAATTGTCGTCACACAATCGTTAAATTAAAATAAATCAAATTCGGGGGTTTTCGGTGCCAGAACCAAGATCTGATTATGAGGCACGCCGTACACTGAGGGACTCCGGATTCATTTTCACCACTTGGGCTTCTCTAAAGTGCACCCAGTACACGCTACACGCGCGTTGTTGCAGTCCAACCCCACCGAAATGCGACCGCCGTGGCCGGAGTTTGATGCCGCGATCTCGCGCTTACAGCAGCGCAATGCCATAGCCACCAGGTCATCATGGCGGGTGTCATACAGTGTTCACACCGTTGTAGTCCCATCATCGTCGTGATACACTCGTCGTCATTCCATTGTCGTCGTGCCACCTTCGTCATTCCATCAACGTCATTCATTCTTCGTAATTCGATCGCAGTCATGCTGTGGTCACTCAATCGTGATTATGACGCATTTGTCATGCCATCGTCGTCATACAGTCGTCGTCACGCATTCAGTGTCAAAACGTCGTCGCGATTCCGTTGTGATTGCTCCATATATTCGTCATTCCGGCTTCGCAATCCAATTCCGGTCACACCGACGTCGTCCCGCCGTAGTTGCCTCAGACGCATCGTCATCCCATTGTCCTCAACCCGTCATCGTCCCACTGTCGTTCTTATACCATCCTCATCACTTCAGAATAGTCATCCCGTTGTCGTCATGCCACTTTCGGCTGCGCCAGTCAGTGCTCAGAAAGTCGGCTAGTGCTCGAGCATCAGAGAAGAGCGCAGCGGTATAAACGAGAACGCTATGAAACACCCTCTACACTGAAACGTCGTGAAAGAATCCGGACCTACGGACCCACGAGCGATTCGACGAGCTCAAGATTGGGAGGGAAAACGTATAGCTCACACCACAGCTGACGCTGAGGATTCGCGTTTGACTCGTACTCGTAACCGTCCTGCAAGCTGCTGCATTTTTTTTATCATCAGCAGCCGCAGCGTCGTCGTCGTCGTAGTCATCATCATCATCATCATCATCATCATTATTATTATTATTATTATTATTATTATTATTATTATTATTATTATTATTATTATTATTATTATTATTATTATTATTATTATTATTATTATTATTAATCTACCACCGCTCTACATTTCTGCTGAACCCATTCGATCTATGTGTCACCGCTGCTGCACGCATTTGTGACCGCGGAACACCTACACCTGACGATGCAGCACGCATAGCCGTAAAACGTATACGTGCAAGACGTGTACTTGACAATGGAAAATGTACTTTCACTTCCATTAACGCACCCATAAATACTTCAAATAAAACGGCTGTGCCCAATAAAAAGAGGCGAATCACTGCAGTATGCTTTCTCCCCCTTATCATTGCTACTGCGGAGAAGCTAGCATTCACGAACGCTCACAAGCAAGGGAACAATGCAGTCACACGTCGGTTAAACAAAATATTAATGAAATTCTGGAGTTTTATGGGTTAGAACCACGATCCGATTCTGAGGCGCTTAATGTTCTAAGTTGCACACTAAAAAGACATGTCTCTAAATCCGAAAAGCCACTTTGGAAGGGTGTTGTCCGTTTAATTTCGACGAGTTGTCCGCATAACTCTTTCGCAATAAAAGTTGTTCTTGGTCCGATATTTCCACTCAACCCCCTAAATCTGTCTCACGATGTCTGTAGATTTCTGCTCAGTGTCCGCTATACATACTTACGTTATCAGTCGACTTAGTAACCCTAAATAATTTTTACTCGAACATTTTTTTTTTTTTTGCAGTGAAGCTGCTAATGGGGGGGGGGGGGGGGCAACTAAAGTCTGTGACAACCTAAGAGTTCAGTACAAGCTCCACCCACAAAAACGCAGTGCAGATGCTCTTCACCTCTGAAAGAGAGCCGAGCCCCCTGGAGTCCTCTCAAGCCTTATAGTGACTTCGCTCTGCTAATGTAATTGCTAGTCTAATTGAAAAAAAATAAAAGCTCGTTATTTCAAGCTAAAATATTTTTGACCAAACACTGATGTCAGGATCGCCCATAAAATTTGACCAGACGTTCAGGTTTCATCCTAGAAGACCGTTGACACTACTTATAAGGCAGGCGTTTACGGACCTTTACCATCCCTTTTAAACCCACAATACCGCTTAACGTCACCTACATATGTGAACTTGAGCCGTTACGGGAAAATTTCCCCATCACGCACTCACGAATGCTTGAAATAAAGCGGCTGTTTGCAGTAAAACGAAACGGTTCACTGCAGCGGTCTTCTCCTCGTGAGAACACATGTTGCCGAAAATCCAGCTTTGTCCAAAGCTCACGCGGAAGGATGCTACAGGCGCGCATGCAAGGAAGCGTGTACTTTTGCGAATCACACACTAAGAAAGGACGTTCCTAAATCCATATCGCAAGTTGCCGGGAAGCGTGAGAAGCAGTCAGGGATCGAATGCTATCGCTTTTCACTCTAAAAGGCGAAGCTCAAGTTATCCTCCATATTTTTCTTTCAGATCTGCAGGACAATACTGTGAGGAAGACCAATGTAATTTGAAGCGGAATACGGGGGAGCAATATTTCAAATTTTGACATTCATTGTTACCGCTGTCGAATATTTAGACGGCCCAAAGGATAGCACAGAAGCTTCTTCTCGCTACATGCTGCGCAGCGCACAGTTATGAAACCAATAAAAAGAAGCTAATTCAGTTTCGCGAACATGTAGGCAAGGGCCGTTCGAAACCAACGTTATCCCTCAGCGTCATGCGAGCTCATTGGTGAGCACTCACCAACGAAACTTCGCCGTGAGCACCGAACAGGAATGAAACGTGACCAGTGCGACACAGTGTTGGTGCCTCTTTTTTTTTTTTATGCGTAGCACCAAATGACCCACCGAGCGACAAAGCCAGTGCCCGGCGTCTGTAGGGGGAGGAGAAGGAAATAAAGAGAGAGGGCAGGGATGTTAACCAGAAATGCGTCTGGTTGGCTACCCTACTCTAGGGAACGGGAAACAGGGAATAGAAAGATGAGATGGAAAGAGGGATGGGAGGGGGAGGAAAGTCTCGGTGACTTTGCGCACGCACGTGGTTGGCCTGAGCGAGTCAGAGAAAGAGACGGAAATTGAAGACAGGAGAGGCAGGGAGGTTATCCAGACGTACGTCCGGTTTGCTGCTCTGCACTGGAGGAAGGGGTTCTATAGACGAAGAGAGAGAGAGAGAGAGAGGAGAGGAGAGAGAGAGCGCAGTTTCGCGCACAGTGGAAGGTTCACACCGAGTCAAAGGCGTTCACATAGGTCACCCGCGTCTGTAAAAAGCCTAAGCTAACATTGGTTGCGATGCCACGTCATGAGCCCGCCTCGACGGAGCAGAGCTGGCGAAACCGAGCACCAACGCGCCAGGTGTTGCGTGAGGGGAAAGGGCGTTGCCGCGACGCCACGTCACCATTGCTCTCGTTGCGTTGTCCGCGCGTTTATTGTCTGCGCAGGCTCTCGCCTGTATGCTAGCTGCGCCTTGGTAAGGCTACATGAATACACGCCCAGCGACTCAGCGCACTCGCTTGCCCGCGAGAAGTTCATAACTCGAAATATTAAGGACCGCTCAGCGGCGTCCAACTTCACATAAAAATAAATGCTTTCGCGTTCACAACTCATAAGGAGTGCTTAGATGTCCTCAGATTTTTTTTTCTGGAAATGTCGTCAGGTCGCGCCCGAGTCGTTCTATTTTCTTTCAGCAGAAAATCGCTAAGTAATAATGATGACTATGACTTGCGGTGTATTTCCTTTTCTCTACGTTTTAATTGTTCGTTTTCCTTGATGTTTCTAACGTACACCTTTAAAATGCCCATTGCGGTGGCGAATCAGTGACCGCAATGTGAAAAGGAAAATTACCCCCGATTTTCTCAAAGCATATCCAGTCTCAACACTGTGGTTTGCCTGGAAAAGCAGATGCCACCAGATGGCTCACTAATAGGACATTCGGTGTGTCTTTAGTATGACTGACCAGGAGCATACATTTCCCTTGGAAGAAAATAGCTTAGACGCATTGATCTCAGCTAAAACACCTTGAGGAACATTACCTAGACAATTTATGTGCTATTTACGCAACAAAATGTCGATAAGCCCCCCCCCCCCCCCCCAAAAGAAAAGAAACATTGTTACGGTCCCTGAAAACTTGCAAAATTTAGCTACTTTCTCGTCAGGTTACCAAAAACAGTTATGTATTTTGGGGTTTCACGTGCCATAACCCCGACATGATTACGAGGCGCACCCCAGTGGGGAACTCCGGATTAATTTTGACCACCTGTGGTCCTATAACGTGTACCCAGTGCACGAAACAAACACCGTTACCAACACTGATGTGGAAGCCCCGACAAAACCGGCGCATTCTTCAACAGCATATTTTCTATAGTGTATATTTCGCATCAATGCACTCCGTGCCGGCCGCGCCATTCACTCAGTCTTTCCTCGCCGCACAACCTTGTACAATGTTCTGTGTCATGAAACCCGTCAGGGTTACACCAATTGAGCACAGGACTTCGATAACCTTTCCACGGTACTGCGTGTTCCCCAATAAGTGGGACACGGGCGCGAGTCATAGTCCCGCCTCCTCGTTAATCCAAGACAGATAAGGAGCGACGGCCGTGTAGATGCCCGGCTGTCGCGGCTTGGCGCATCCGACGCCGGTGGAGACGATGCCCACCAGGATCCACTGGCTTCCGTTTCTCGTCACCAGAGGTCCTCCGCTGTCCCCCTGAAATAGGAGGTCGTGGAACATGTGCTTGTCTGAGCTCCGTGTATACAAAGAAGCCCACGCGACCGAACGTACGAACGAACCTCAGAGCGATACGGCTGCTACAATTGCGAACGTTGACACGTTCTGTTGTAAGCTATAGCCATGGTGTTGGACTTGCGATCCCTTGCCCTGCCAGAGGATCGAAAGCGGCCAGTGTGGTCTCACAACCGCTTCGAACTTGGGGTACTTTGCAGGGACGCCTCGCACGCGCGGCTTCTCCCGAGTGACGTCAAAAGGTGTCCTAAGTTGGACGTCTTCTTTAAATTTTAAGCCGGTAGTTTGTGCCCTAGGGCATATAAATCCGATGTTGTATATGACGTCATTTGATATCAAATTTACACTGACTTTGCATCAGTAAATTACATCAGAGCGTATTTGACCGCAAAATGGTAATGCACCAATATGGCCTTTCCCTTCTCGCCAAAGTACACAACTCTTGCCGGAAAACTGATGAAAATGGTGCGGCTCCTATCCGAACGTACTATTGCAAGCGATTTATTCATTTGTTTATTTATAATTTTTTAAGGTTTACTTACCTATAACATGTTTTGGTTCGAGGACCTAGCAGAGATAGTATAACATAAATAATTGACAAGATAATTAAATTTAAACGATGTACGAAAATGGAGCGGTGGTTGAACAGTAGAGCACACTATAGTAAACATATTGTATATAGGTAAAAATCAGTGCAACACAGCAAAGCAGAAACGGTACTTTCTCGCCTTTAATTACACTTTCAGCCTTCAGTTGCAACCTCCTCATCACTACACCTGATCAGTATAATGCTTTCCAGCATCTACTAAAGCATCCCTTTCCTTATTTCTTTTATAACCACTGTAATTCAATCATACACATTAAGGTTCGCATAGAAATTTGCCATACAGTTCTTCCGGCTTTCATTGAATGTGATATTCTAAAGGCACCGGACTCAATTCTGCGCCGTTCATAAAACATACTTATCATTGCTTTCTGGAGCGCTTACATGCGTAATCCATTGCAAAGGCCGTAATTAACCTACAGACTTCAAACTTTACCTGCATTTCACCATTTCCCCCATTTCCTGAAAATATAAACGTTGTGAGTCGCGTGGTTTCATTCTCGATTTTCTTTTAAGCAAACTGCGAAAATGGGCATATAACGTTATCGAGCGCTTATAGTTGCACTAACGGCTTCGCGGTTAATTAAACTGACTGTCGCACATCTCCGAGGCAACGTCGAGCATGCCTCACCGTGCAAGCATCTCGGGCACCGCGCTCGTAGCCGGCGCACAGCTGCGTCTGCCCGATCTCGCGGTCCGTGAACCAGGCCTGGCACTGCTTGCGGTCCACGATCGGAAGCGCCACCTCTCGCAGAAAATGGCGGCTCTGGGTCGCTGCACAGAACCCGAACAAGAGTTGGCAAGTCTTTGTCGCGTGTAGAGTGTCAACTACGGTGGCATCGTGACGGGAAGAGAGGGTGACGACAGTGCGCTTCGCAATTTTTTTCACGTCTACGGCAACCACGTGAATAGACTTTTAAACTGTCCGGTATTCGGGCAAGCGCGGGCGGTTTTCCGGTTTAGCGGAGGCGTCAACGTGAGCGGCCAGATTGGTGGCGCCAGCTGGTGGCGCAAAGCTCAACCACACAAACGCAGAGCTAATTATTATATTCTGCTTAGCTGCTGGCGTAAATTTTCGACAGTGGCGTAATCGTGTTCACAAATACGCCGCTGCCAAAAATTTGCACGAGTGGCGAAGCAGGATATGGTGAGTTACTGCAGTTTTAGCTATGCGTTTGTCTGGTTGAGCTCTACAACACCAGGCGGCTTCACCGCTCCGGCCGCTCATGTTTACGCCCCGACCATCCGGTAATCCGCTCAAACCGCTCCCGTTTACCGGAATAGCATACAAGCTAAAAGTCTCTATTATTACGAACTTATTTTGAGCGGGACACCGGCAGGAATCGACGCGTCCGTTTTCCGCTGCTTGATGGGCGCGCTGTGATTTAGGCCGAAATACCGCATGACAGGCATTTCAGCCATGAAAACGGTGCGGTTAAATCACACCTTGCAATACGAAAGCAACGAATCCTCTCGACGCCGCGCTGAGAACACGTCTGAAGTGCGTGCTTTACTTACAGCTTATAGTTTAACTGTGCCGAAAGGTCTGCTGGTCCTCCATGCATTTAGATTTTTTTTTTAAGTGAACTGCCGTCCTAGCTTCTAACTATGTCATGAGTGTGCATCAAAATGGTGTCGAAAGGCGTTCAGCCTTCCGATCTCATTGGGACATGCGAAGCGTCACCTCACCAGACATGGCTTGCACAAGTACGAAGCCTACTTTTCATCGGTGGTGTTTACCACAGATAAATAATAGCCCTGCCGTTGTTTACTGCGCTTGATGGTTGATTTACCGCATTGAACCGGTTCTCCTGAAATAGACCGAACGCACCAAACGCATAGCCGATGCATGAAAGCAAGCGTTCGCAGTTCAACTACCTATACGACATTATGTAGACTTTTACTGATTAAGGCAGCTGGTGAAAATACAGCTCATATATATATATATATATATATATATATATATATATATATATATATTGTTACACACGAGGTGTTTTAATGCAGAACCAGATGAATCTGGTTGATAGGCGCGGTTGTTGAAGAGCGGTCTCGCGGCAGCTTGGCTCACGTCGTTCTCTTCTTTCTTTCATCTGGTTGTTTGCGCGGCAGGCGTGGTTCATGACAGCTTGTGACATTTCCCCGCTGGCAGACGAAGCCCGCCGGGCGAGTCAGTCATCTCGCGGATTGTATAACGCCTCAGACGCGCGACGTGTGTCACTTCAGCCTTGGCCGAGCGTCGTGCACTGCTCGTGAGACGCGCAATGCGGTAGTTTACATCGCTGAGGCGCTCCAGAATAACGTAAGGGCCGACGTAGTGGGCGAGAAACTTCTGGCACAAGCCACGCTTCCGCAACGGCGTCCAGAGCCACACAAGGTCACCAGGATCGAAGGAAACGTGGCGGTGACGCCCGTCATAGCGTATCTTGGACCGGTCCTGCGATGCTATGGTGCGTAGCCTAGCGAGGCGTCGCGCTTCTTCTGCTCGACATAGGAGCTGATCAATTGATTCGTTGTCATGAGCGAAGTAGGGAAATATTGTGTCGAGGGTGTAGCGCGGCGGACGAGCATACAGAAGGAAAAATGGTGAGTAACCAGTGGTCTCGTGTCTCGCGGTATTGAAGGCATAGGTAATGAAAGGCAAGATACTGTCCCAATTCTTGTGTGCTGAATCGGCGTACATAAGCGTTCTGTTTGTGCGCTCGACCAGACCATTAGTTTGTGGATGGTAGGGCGTAGAATGGCGGAAGCTACATGAACACAGACGAAGGGTTTCTTCAACCACGTCCGCGGTAAACTGTCGCCCACGATCGCTGATTACTATGCGAGGAGGTCCATGTCGGAGTATAATGTTAGCCAGCAAGAAGATAGAAACTTCTGTAGCTGTGGCCGATGGCAATGCGGCGGTCTCACAATAGCGGGTAAGGTGATCTACGCAAACGATAACCCAACGATTACCCTTGGAGGATCGCGGGAAAGGGCCCAGAAGATCTATACCAACTTGCTCAAAGGGGACGCTAGAAGGGGGAACTGGTTGAAGCAGGCCATGTGGCGCTTGTGGCGGACGCTTGTAGCGCTGGCATGTAGAGCAGCTGGCGACGTACCGTTCGATATCTTTCCGCATCTTAGGCCAGTAAAAACGTTCTTGAGCCCGGTAGAGTGTCCGTGTGGAACCAAGATGACCGGAAGTTGGGTCATCGTGCATGGCGTGTAATACTTGGTGGCGAAGGTTCGTGGGGACAACTAAAAGGTAGCGTGCACAGGTGGTCGAGTAGCTCTTCTTATACAGCGCGCCACCATCCCGTAGGCGAAAGCGACTGCCCGCAGGTGACTCCTGTGCTGCCGCGAAGAGCGGTTGTAAGCTCTCGTCCTTGTGCTGCTCGGATATGACGGTACCCATATCCGGAAATTCCGGGGACACAAAAGCGATGTACTCATCAAAATTGTCCGCATCACATTCAGTTGTTTCAAGTGGCATCCGAGAGAGACAATCAGCGTCAGCATGCCGCCGACCACTTTTGTAGCAAATAACGAAATCGTATTCCTGTAGACGGAGGGCCCAGCGCGCTAGTCGTCCTGAGGGATCCCGCAGATTCACAAGCCAGCATAGCGAATGATGATCTGTTACGACAGTGAAGGGGTGCCCATAGAGATACGAACGAAACCGTTGCACGGCGAAGATGACCGCCAGACACTCTTGTTCGGTGACTGTGTAGTTGCGCTCGGAGCGGCTCAAGGACCGGCTAGCGTAAGAGATCACGTGCTCTCGGTCGCCAACACGCTGAACTAGCACAGCACCGATGCCTACGCCACTGGCATCGGTGTGAATCTCAGTTGGTGATGAAGGATCAAAGTGGCGAAGAATTGGTTGGGATGTCAACAGGAACTTGAGCTGGCGAAATGATGAGTCGCAATCTGCAGTCCATTCAAAGGGAACGCCTTTTTGGAGAAGGCGTGTAAGGGGATGAGCCATGTCAGCAAACCGGGGAATGAAGCGGCGAAAATAGGAGCACAAGCCCAAGAAACTTCTTAACTGCTTGACAGAGTTGGGTACTCTAAATGCTTCTACGGCCGCAGTCTTTTGCGGATCTGGTCGGATGCCTTCTTTAGCGACCAGATGGCCTAGCACAAGAGTTTGCCGTTCCCCAAAACGGCATTTTTTTGAATTGAGCACAAGACCCGCTTTCTCTAAGCAGTTCAAGACCAAATCCAAACGTTTGTTGTGCTCACTAAACGTTCGCCCGAAGATCACAACATCGTCTAAGTAGCACATGCAAACTTCCCATTTTAAGCCGCGTAATATCGTGTCCATGAACCTTTCGAACGTTGCGGGCGCGTTACACAACCCGAAAGGCATCACGTTAAACTCGAATAGTCCGTCGGGTGTTACAAATGCTGTCTTTTCTCTGTCGTCCTTGTGTATAGGAATTTGCCAGTAACCTGACCGTAAATCGATTGAGGAAAAGTAAGATGCCGCAAAGAGACAGTCGATGGCGTCGTCAATTCGGGGGAGCGGATATACATCTTTCTTAGTAACGGCGTTTAGGCGACGGTAATCAACACAGAACCGCCACGTACCGTCTTTCTTCTTCACCAATATTACGGGGGCTGCCCAAGGACTAGATGATTCTCGAATGACGCCTTTGCATAGCATTTCTTGGACCTGATCACTGATTATCTTGCGTTCTGATGGGGATACACGATAGGGTTTTTGTCGGATTGGCTGGGCGGCTCCTGTGTTGATGCGGTGACGAGTTCTGGACGCAGGAATTGATGGCGGTCCATTGTGCTGCGCAAAGTCGAATACCGAGGTATGTTTCGTAAGCAGGGCCATCAAAACTTGACGCTCATTATCGCTGAGTGACTTATCAATCATGGAAAGTATATATATATCTTCGAGCTCCCGGAGCTCGAGACACTGGTTGCTCCTTCATCGGGGAGTTCCGCAAGTACTGCCACCGATACGGGAGAGTCTGTCGGAAACGTGGCAATCTTTAGGCCTTGAGGTAGCACTGCCGCTTCAGTGGAACAGTTTAGCGCCCACAGCCCCGCGCATCCATTGGTCACTGAGACCACGCAGTGCGGAACTAATACGTTTTTCTTGAGGCAGTTCCGATGTACAGGTTCCACTGCAGCATCGAACGAGATAGGAGTCGGAGATGAACAGGCGACGGCAACACGCATCGCGGATAAGGCGGGCACAACTGTATCCTCAGACACGCACAGCACACTCTCCGGGCAAGCTTCACCTTCAAAGAGCACAGGTGAAACACTGGTGTCGACACTGAGTTCTCCCGTCCGGCAATCAACATTCGCACCACACAACTGCAAAAAGTCGATCCCCAGAATCACGTCATGCGAGGAGCGAGGAAGAACAGTAAACTCTGCATTAAAAACTTTCCCACCCAAAGACACATCCACGTTACACACACCAACCGGGTATAATGCTTCACCACTGACTCCACGGAAACTTGTGCACTGGTCCCAACGAAACATAACCTTGCGTCCCAGAAGGCCTTTAAACCCCACACTCATGACCGAGACAGTTGCTCCCGTGTCGACTAAAGCCATTGTGGAGACCCCATCAATCAGTACATGAACCTTATTCTTTAGCATGAAAATAGTTGGAGGCAGTTGAGTCGGCAGCACACATTTTCCAGCGACCTCACCTCCATCGGCCGCGCTGGCTAGTTTCCCGGCGGGGGCGACACGAAACGGCGCCGAGGCGATGGTGACGTGAATCGCGGCCGAGGGGATGGTGATCGGGAGGCTCGGAAGGCTGGTGGTGGCGTCAGAGTACGGTCGGAGGCAGGGGAGCGGTAGCGGTTCCGGGTTCTTTCTGCTCCAAAGTAGGTCTCCTGGGCGGTGCATCGGTCCTCTCGAAAGTGGCTTCCTGAAGAGGAGTCTCCTGGCCACTGAGTGCGCAGTGTACGACCGCTAGACCGCGTAGTCGGCGCTGACGATCCGTAGTTTGATGCTCGGCGCCGGCTACAGTACCTAGCTATATGGCCAGGCATGCCGCAGCAGTAACACACTGGCGAAGGGCGAACTTCAGAATGCGGATTGAAGTAATCTGCCGAAGACATCGGTTGAGGGTAACGAGGCTCTTCCCCTTGAAAGTCGTAGGTAGCGGCGAGTCTTCGTGGACGAAAGTTGCGTGGGCGTGGATCAAAGCGTTGAGGGGGCGAATCATCGCGTGGTGGTTCGGTCGTAATGTAATGCGGTTCGTCTCTGGAGCCGATAAGATCCGCGACGTTCACCGAGTGGTTCCAAGTAGCCGAAGGGGGTTCCCGAAAAGTGTCTCGGAAAACGGAGGAGCTGCAACGAGGCGCCGCATAACGTGCCTGTTCGTCATGTCGCTGGAGCTCCTCGCGGACTATCTGGCGGATGGCGGACGAAAGGTCTGGGAGCAGAGGACTCGTGTCAACACTTGCTACAGTCGTTACATTGGCCAGCCGTCCAAACTTTGGTGTAATTCGGCGAGTCTTCAGCGCCTCGAACGTACGGCAGTGCCGTATCAGTTCTGATACAGTGTGCAAGTTCTCTTTACCAATGAGGAAGTTGTACACGTCTTCCGCTATTCCTTTTACCACGTGCCCCACTTTATCTTCCTCTGTCATTTGAGGGTTGACGGTGCGGCACAGCTTCAAAATTTCTTCGATGTAGGTAGTGCAAGTCTCGCCGGGTACCTGAGCTCTCTGGGCTAATGTGAGTTCCGCACGTTTCCTCTTTGCGTCCGAGTCACCGAAACACTTTTTGATTTCCTCAACGAAGCGTGTCCAAGTAGTTAGCATGTCCGCGTGGTTGTCGTACCATACCAACGCCGTGCCGGCCAAGAAGAAAACAACGTTCCTAAGCTGACTGGCAGCGTTCCAGTTATTGTATTGGCTTACCCTTTCGTAATGGGTTAGCCACTCATCCACATCTTCCTCGGCCTTCGCCGAGAACGTGCGTAGCTCTCGGTAGTGCTGGATAGGGACTGGGCTCGCCGAGGCACTGCTGGTGAGGGTATTTTGCTCTGTGGCCATGACTGAGCGCGACGGCGAAAGTCCGGCGAGGCGACGGCTTCGGCGTAGCTCTTGTGCTGGTGGCTCCGTTGTAGGTCGTGGGAGTTACCCCGCACAGCTCCACCAAATGTTACACACGAGGTGTTTTAATGCAGAACCAGATGAATCTGGTTGATAGGCGCGGTTGTTGAAGAGCGGTCTCGCGGCAGCTTGGCTCACGTCGTTCTCTTCTTTCTTTCATCTGGTTGTTTGCGCGGCAGGCGTGGTTCATGACAGCTTGTGACAATATATATATATATATATATATATATATATATATATATATATATATATATATATATATATATATATATATATATATATATATATATATAGAGAGAGAGAGAGAGAGAGAGAGAGAGAGAGAGAGAGAGGGGGAGCTCATCCAGAAAAAAGTCCGGTTCGCTACCGTGCACAGATGGAAAGAGGGAGATTTCAACAGATATATGAGTAAACGGAAACGGAGAAAGGTGAGTAGCGGAAAGGCAACCGGCGTACAGAATTTCAGGCGCAGCACACATCACTACCGCAGGAAGTAATGCTCTGTTTGCCTTGAGGCGTGCGCGAGTTGTGACCATTGCATTATTTTGCTCTGATGGGGCCCGGCTTTCCAGCCTCTCTAATGCATTACACGACGCCTGTCTCTCCACACTAAAACGTGCACAGATGTCTACAAGATGCGCGACTGCTTTATCACAAGCGCTAGCGAAACAGATAGGGCTGTAGGACCACTCAATAAGAAAAGTATATGATTTGGTTAACCGCCACACCAGGCCACAACCGCTGCAAGGAAGTTCATTAACACCTAGGTAGCCCAGACGGGAGGATGCCAGTGAATATGCTAGTGAAGCTCGTTCAGTTCCACAAGGCGACTGCACAATCAGCTGCCATGGAACGAAGTGTAGCTGCTGCGTCTGCTCTTGCAAGCGGATTTGTTAATCTGAAGATTTCTTCTACTAAAGTGGAAAGAAATTGCTGACACACAGCGTTGAGCTGACGACTACTGCTAAACGCATCTGGATGCCTTTGTTCCAAATCTCACCTGTGCTTATTGTTTGAATATTAATGAGTGTTCGAAAATATTTTTTTATTTTTATCACATGCTCTATTTTACTTGTGTATTCAGTTGTTACCTCGGCAGATTATTTTTCCTCTCCCCTGAATCCACAACAAAGAATATGTTCAGTTCTGTGATTTCTACTCAATGCAAGAAGAGTCCAACTGAGTTCCTCTTGAAGTGAAGGCATTTTCCTGAATGTGATGTCTGCACTTGCGAGATATATAAGTTAATTTTGCTGCAGTGTGCGACAATTCATATACCTTATTGAGCTTTTTTTCAACTTCCTTATCTGTGAAAAGATGATAAGATCTAACCGTTGCTGCTCGTACGCGAGATGTGCTAGAGACAAGGACCGATAGTCAGGCGCAGACAAGCACATATCAAGGTTCCTTAATTTTTTATCTTCGTCATTTTTCCCGTCTATTTGCTTAATCCGCCTAAAAGATGTGTGTTACGTGAAAAAAACAAAGTGAAAATGGAACACACAGAAACTGAACTTAACTGGCAAAAGTGCCTCCTTTAACAACAGACCTTGCTGCACAGGCGCTGGGACAAAGGTTTATGGGGGGAAAAATAGAATGTCATCCCAGCTTCCGTTTGCAGATGTCAAAACAGTTCAGCAGTACATTTATCGCGTAGACTTAATACACCCGTAGCGCACGTTAAATCCAAACTGCCCGTCTAGGATCGAGAAATGTTTTGTTTCATTTTTTTTTCTCTCTCTCTCAGATCCATGCATCCAATAAACTTTAGATTCTGCCTGCACGGGCAACCTGCTCCGCACAACAACTGTCACAAATGCAGTGCGGCCTCGAAAAACGAGCGCGTGGCGTTCGATGGTGTACAGTCCGAAGACCCTGGCTGGAACTTTGAAGCCAGGATCGTCCTCCGAGTGAGCAGACAATATCAGAGCACCGTCCCGGCCGATCATGGGCTCAGAATGAGGTGAAGGCACTTTTGCGTTTTCTCAGAACTTCTGGTTTGCTCGAGCGACTTTAACTCAAGTGCTGTCCGTACACGTATCTACACCTTCACTCTCCCTTCTTTCTCTTCCCCTTCTCCCATCCCCCAGAGTAGGGTAGCCAACCAGACTATTAGAGACTTTTAGCGTGTCCGGTATTCCGGCAAGCGCGGGCGGTTTGCCGGTTTAGCGGGAACGTAAACGTGAGCGGCCAGATTGGTGGCGCCAGCTGGTGGCGCAAAGCTCAACCACACTAACACAAAGCTAATTACTATATTCTGCTTAGCTGCTGGTGTAAATTTTCGACAGTGGCGTAATCGTGTTCACAATTACGCCGCTGACAAAAATTTGCACCAGCAGCGAAGCAGGATATAGTGGGTTACTGCGGTTTTAGCTCTGTGTTTGTCTAGTTGAACTCTACGCTACCAGGCGGCTGCACCGCTCTGGCCGCTCACGTTTACGCCACCGCAAATCCGGCAATCCGCCCAAACCGCTCCCGTTTACCGGAATAGCGGGCAGGCTAAAAGTCTCTATTGACTGGTTAGCATCCCTGCCATCTTGTATTCTTCTCTCTCTCTCTCTCTCTCTCTCTCTCTCTCTCTCTCTCTCTCTCTCTTTGAAGCCAGCGTGGGCCGCACACTTACGGTTCAGGGTGACTCCCCAACCGGCGACGCGGCAGAGCGTCCCCTTGGCCGGCCAGTAGTCGGGATCGAGGGGCAGGCACACGGGCTGGACCGAGTCCGATACCGGGACGGGCGCGTTCAGTTCGATCAGGGCCAGGTCGTGCTCCTTCCGCCAGAGCCACGGCGTCGTGTGCTGCGGCGAGGAAGAGCGAAGCACTCGTCGACGCCGCATTCATCGCGTGTCTCGCGCCATTTCATTTTCTTTAGCTCCGGGGCCACGATAACGGCGATTCGTTATCGTGACTGTCGTGTGTTGTCAAAACTGAAGGTACCGTTAAACTTCGACATGAAGCATCTTTAAAAAAAAAAATGAAGATGTTCGTGTGGATAAAGCCAACAGCGATGTTTTTAATGACCTCCTGGAGAAGCCTTCAGAATTCTCTGTGTTCGTTTTTGAAAGTAATTAGTACCATTGTTAACTTTTCGGCAGCGACGCCAACGCCATGTTTGATTAGCACATTCGAAAACATAGATAGATAGATAGATAGATAGATAGATAGATAGATAGATAGATAGATAGATAGATAGATAGATAGATAGATAGATAGATAGATAGATAGATAGATAGATAGATAGATAGATAGATAGATAGATAGATAGATAGATAGATAGACAGACAGACAGACAGACAGACAGATAGATAGATAGATAGATAGATAGATAGATAGATAGATAGATAGATAGATAGATAGATAGATAGATAGATAGATAGAAAGATAGATAGATAGATAGATAGATAGATAGATAGATAGATAGATAGATAGATAGATAGATAGATAGATAGATAGATAGATAGATAGATAGATAGATAGATAGATAGATAGATAGATAGATAGATAGATAGATAGATAGATAGATAGATTTAGCTAGGGGATAAGGTGGATTCGTTGGAAGTACGTGCTTCCTGCAGCTTTATTTGACTTATATGTGAGCCAAGGAGCTATGAGTGATAAATAATACTGAAGAATATAAACGCCAGTTGACATGAAAAAAAAATTAAAAAGAACCGAATGGACCATGAATCTAGCGGCTGTAGCCCATGGCTTGTAAGCCGCAGCGGTTTTCTTTCACACACGTAGAAAAGGAGCTACTCAAATGCTAACCCGTCGCAAACAAATGAGTCATTCTCAAGTGATCTCTACAAACAACTCACATCGACATGGTGATCCTGAAGTAATAATTGAAGTATTTCTAATTATAGTTAACATTGATTATTACCTTAATAAAAGCACGAAAATAATGGATGCTTCTCCAGTTGGTTGCTAACAACATACAGACAAATGGAAGTTTATTGCAATATTACTTAACAACTGCATAGGTGACCGTAACTAGGAGAATTGCGCACATTATTACTTACAGGCAAAAAAAAAAGATAACAATTTTACGCTCCGTCTAGACTCGGTCCCTGAGCGTCACCGTTGTTGATTTCACCAGCATCAAAGCCTCCGCATGTTTTAAAGCACGGTTCATGTTAACTCAGACACCCTACATACGAGCAATTATCTAATGAAATGGTGCGTTGGGCGCACCGCTATGAAGTCATGGTAGATGTCAGCACTAAACAACGGAGCATAAGAATCCACGACAGGTGCGCCAACTGCCAACTAAGAGCCCACTAGGGGAACGAAAAAAAAAAACAAGAAAGACGAGATATCATATACACACAAACACGCGGAAAAAGAAATGGTTTATGCATTTATGTTACGCTCATCGCTTTTATACGGCGTAGTTGTTTTCTTGGCGGCATGCGACTTTTTCTGTGCCTGTGTCCAGCAGTGGTCCGCGCGTATATATATATATGCCCGGTTTATTTCCTCAATAAACAATTTTTTCCCTTCTTCTTTTTGACAAGCGAGCTCGTGGCATCCGCCCTCCTAATTATGTGCTTGTTTTTTCAGCGCCGTTTTTTATTGTTCGGGAAACTACGCAGAGTTAATTATGGTGATGACTACAGCTGGTGTTCCGGACTGCCAAGTCTGTTCGAAGAACCAGGATGAGGTTTAGCGACTTGAGGGCCAACGTTTCAACCAAGATTCATCCAAGCTTGCTGTCTCGAGCAACGGCATGAATAACGCGTGCTCTGGCTCGATGCCGTTGTGCACCTTACGATGGCGGGGAAGGAAAAATAAATATGTACAAATTGAGGAATAAAAAAGGAGAGATGGCAAGAGCTCTTTAATGGATCCTGGGAAGGTTTACCTGGCATAATGTCCAGGAAGCTATACGCAAACATGCACAAAGCACACGACACGCGACATACAAGCAAAAAGAAAAAAAAATGATGAGCCATTCCGCCCTGTGAACGTGGACGATCAGCCAGCGAAGCTGTTTAGCACGCGACACAGAGGTGACACAGGATTTTGAACAAAGGTACGAACTCATTTACTGTCTTGATAGGTGGTCATCGTGACGAAAGGTACGCACACACGTTTATTGTCTTGATCGGTGGTCATGATTTGTCTCGATCGACGGGTCATTATGGTTTGGTCGTGGTGGCGATGGCATTGTAGTCGCTAATAGGCACAGTGATCAGCTCGGGTACAGCGTTGGACACGTTCTTAGCCAGGGCCAAATCTAGCCGCTGGTTTCATCCGCTTTCGTTATTGTTCTCCACAGCTGGGACGGCTACCGCCACCTCGGGGAGCCGGAGGAAACTAGTCACGCACGTGATTGAAGCGATGCTGCTGCCCCGAGGAGCCGGCGGAAAGGCTGCACGCGTGACATTACGACGGGACAACCTGAAGTCCCTCAGTGATAGGACAACCTAGGACAACTGCGACGTACCCGCCACCCCATGAGAGCGGAAGGAAACTAGGCACGCACGGGCTTGGAACGAAGACAAAGGGAGGGCGCTGAGTTCCGCTCGCGCACATGCAAATTTCACGGCAGGTTAGCTGTAGACAGTTTCGCTGTTAAAAAAAGAAAAGTGTAATCACCGGTGTGCGATGTGCGTTTTAGCAATGGGTTGCTAGCTTTATTTGTAACGGGTGATCGATTTTGGGGACAGTAATGAAAGGCGTAGATGGACCGATGCTGATAATGCCTTCGCATTACAGTAGCTCAGGCCTAGCGTGAGGTCACCTTTATTCTCCCCGAATGTGTAGCAATGATCACTCTTTCCCGGTCTTTCACTTTTGGGGATATTTCAAGTTTTGTGTAGCATGACGTCCGGCGCGCGACGTCTCACTGGAGCGAAGGCCATCTTGTCAACTTTGTTGGGAACTGAAAGACGTGAAAATAACGACGATGGGATGGAAAGTGCGCAACTGCTTTCGTCCCACTCGCTTCCTATATGGTCTAGGCCATAGTAGAGCTTCCTACAATGTGCTAGAAGGAACTCTGGGGCTCTAATCGTTGAGCCGCAGTGGGTAGGGTGGCCTACCGCGGGAATGATGGGAGGTACCTGGATTTGTCTGATCTTCGTGCTTGTGGATTCAGGCGCTCTTGTAGATTAGTTTATTACGCTTTATATGCTTTCATTGTCCTAAATTTCAGGGAAAGCTATACTTTTCCAAGTGCAGAAGACGTTGCGAACACGCACAATCACTGCTGATTGCAACGGTTTCGCCTGTCGAGGTGGCCAAATCGAAACGCGCCAAGCGTCTCAAGGCACTGGCTTGCTCCCGATAAATTCATAGGGACGTTATATGTCGCTTGTCGATGCATGGGTCTGTGGCCAACATCGGGCGTCTGTGCTAGAGGTCCTGTGCTCGAATCCTGCCGTCAGACAATGTTAATAATGGTTATTCAATTATTTATTACGCAGTGCATTGTTGAAAATGACGAGTTGCGAAGTCAAGAAGCCGTTTGAAGGACGAAGCACAGGCAAATCCATGTACTTCCCATAATTCCCATGCTGGGTCAACAGCTCCCGTTGTAGCTCCCGTAGACACTAGCGCCAGAGTTCCGCCGATACTCGGATACAACTTAAGTCGGCAGTGAAGCCCCGCCCACGATCTCATAACCGCCAGCCACTGTTCCTCTGCGAGGCTGCAAATAGTTCGTACTTCAACCTTTCCCTGTTACCTAAATAAGGCGGTAACCACAAAAATAAAATCATTAGCGCGTGATTTTATACGTTTCCACTCGTCTATTATAGTGAACGGTGAAAGCCTAATTCTTTAGCGAACTGAAATAAAACGCTTGCTTCACTACAAGTATTTATTACCAGGTTCCACTTCAGTTAGCAGTGATGTTTCATGAGTAAAACGGGCTCAGCAATAAAATGAATTGTACCGCGGACTTTTGAAGAGCGAAACGCTCAGACTCCGTACGCTTTTGCCGTGTCTCTTGCACACCTCATCGCTTCCCCTGGTGAAAAGACTCTGCAAGAACAGCAAACGCCGCAGAGGTATCAAGTACGACGCCATATTGAAAAGGTCGCACGACGGCGATATTGTTTGCTTCTGCGATTGGCTGGCGGAGTAACACAACCCGCACGGTCCGTGTGCATTGGTTGCCAACTGCTGTTTTTTTTAAAATAATGTATCCTACTATAGTAACTATTGTATGAAACTTTATGGGGCACTGTAATCTGCGGTCTCGATTGCTGAGGTCGCACAGATTAATCACCTGGGTATGTAATGTACCACGGCTGCGTCAGTAGGGTTGTCACAAAAAGAGGGAGATTATTTGTCGCATGGACCGCCGCTTCAATCTCGCTTCTGTCGGTTCGTATAAAGCGTATGAGCGTATAAACAGATGAGAATAGACAGAATGCAAGAGAGTATAACACTTACTACACAAGCGCTAAAAATTACACATAATAAAGGCAAGTTATTGTTGCATCGTGTGACTATACAGTGCGATATCTAGTGCTCACATGCGCGAAATACATCATAGAAACTCTCATTGTTAAAATTTACGGATGAAGCAGATACGGTATAGGTTTTGACGCAGCTTACGTTCCACGGCTTGAAGCCGTTGTATCCAGGATGGATGACGATGCGGTGTACGTAGCGAACCACGCTCTCATCCTCCTGGAGGATGATGCCATGCCGGCGAAGGTTCACCACCCACCGGTCCGGCTTCAGCGAGCTGCACCCAAAGAATTTTGATATGCAGCTTCGTCGGGGGAAAAGTTTCACTCCTTCCTTTCTTTTCTTCTTTCTTTCTTTTTTGCGAGAAGCGACAATAATCTGACTTTATTCAAGTTGAAAAATCAGATCCCTTTTATACCTTAGGCTGTATAGTTATCGAAACTAATTAAGTCCATTGTTCCCCAGCACTTGACAGACGTCCTCAGCAGAGCATTTATACTGAGCTTCGGTCAGGCCCGTGTATCGTAATCATTTGCACACAACTGCGCAGCGCGGGAGACTTGGTGTTCGTACTATCAACGCTTATACAGGCAGCGGCACATAGGAGGCTGTCTCCGCTCATCTACAGACTGATTGAGCGGTGAGTGAGGGTGCGTCTGCTTCGCTGAACTCGGTTTTAGTTATTCAGCCAAGCTACAAAAGGTTCTTTACTACACTCTAGCCAAGCTGCTCGCGTAGCTGACGTCTCTAGGAGACGCACTTGTGAAGAAATCAGCGCAGTTGTCTGCAGCATGCATCTGAGCGCGATCGTGCTCAGTCGCGCGGGATCACAGAGGGAGGAACAACCTTTACAGCTCGACTTATGCACGGCATAGTAAAACTGAGCTGCACGCGTCATCTCAAGACGCAGACCAACCCAGATCATCCACAGACCAACGGACTTGCAGAAAGCTTGAGTAAGGTCATGGCCGTCAAACTGTCTATACGTAGTCGTTCAGCATAAACGTTAGCTCAAGGGCCGAATTCACAGAGCTTTTCCTTCATAAGTAATGCTTCCCACTTGGCCAGTCACTTTCACTAATAATATGTCCGGAAACGTGATTGGTTGGCACTGAACAATTCTAGCGTAAGAATCTTCTTTTAATGCGTGCCCAGATCCTGCCGCATATACGTTACACTCGCGCAGGACACTGCAATTCGGGAAACAAGACGATTGACGCCGTTCCGTCTCGCCTGCAGGCGTGAAGTCTAGACCACGCTAGGCGCTGTGCTCTGGAGCACGTCATCGATACTTCGCTCGTTTGCGCAGTAAGCTCGTCAAGTGGCGCGGATACACATTCGTGTTAAAAAAAGTTCAACAGATTGCCTTCGGCAATCTGCTGAACTTCACTGCATGACACCAGAGTAACTGAATGAGCAGCCTGTGTCAAAAATATTATATTTCAAAGGACCGGCCCAGCTTCGACAAATGTTTGTTAGCAACGTTCAGAAGGCACTTCCTTCAATAACACGCGCATTTCCGGCACTCATTGCTGCGTTACAGTTAAAATTAGTTCAACTATGGGGTTTTCCGTGCCAAAACCACTTTCTGATCATGAGGCACGCCGTAGTGGACGACTCCGGAAATTTCGACCACTTGAGGTTCTTTAACGTGCACCTAAATCTAAGCATACGGGTGTTCTTGAGCAGGTGCAGGAAAATGTGCAGGTGAAATGAGCACAGGTTCTGAACCCACTATTCATATGCATATCGCTTTATTTATTTATTTTTTCGCTTGCTGTTTAGTAGCTTTTTTTTTCTTTGTAACATATTGTAAGAGGTCCCCCTACAGTGTTTAACAGTGGCACCTCGTTTGGCATGATAAATGTAGCCATTTATGTATCTACACGCCATTAAAATTGAATAAATATTCAAGTTGAACTTCAGCTTCACGCTCAAAATACGCTTCTGCAGAGCCTGGGCCAATACACGACCACGCGCAACCAGTTAACCAACGACCGCACTGGCGGTGCGCTGAGCAAACGTGAGATGGCGCCACTTGCCGGCTTTTGCGCCGAGTCTCGAGGTTGTCTTTGCTGCACATCATTCTTGTATTGCGCCGAAGCTCACACCCGGAAGGCAAATCATTGCAGCTTTCATTTCTGCGTCGTGTTTATTAAGGCATTCATGTGTTTACAATTTTACAGAGGACGAGAATAAGGGTAACCATATTCTCTACTGGAACAGAAATGATTAATTATCATTGTGCAATGAAGTGCACTTGAGAGCAATACCGCGTTTCCTAAGTTTCCCTCCTTCGCCGTAATGCTAGTGCGCATTTCGGTAAAGTATACGCGAGCACCATGGTGTGGAGCGCGAAGTGTGCGTGTGTTTGTATGTGTGTGCGTGTGTGTGTGTGTGCGCACGCGCTTTCTGATTACAGTCATCATCGCTCTTTATGCTGTGCGATAACCTATAATCGGATACAACTTGAGTGTGCAGTGAAGCCCCGCCATGCCCTCATAACCACCAGCCACTGTTCGTCCGTGAGGCTGCAAATACTTCAAACTTCAAACATCGTACTTCAAGCTTTTCCTGTTACCTAAGTAAGCCAGTAACCACAACAATAAAATTTTAAGCACGTAATTTCTCCCTCGTCTATAATGATGGAACGGTGAAAGCCTAATTCTTTACTGAACTGAAATAAAATGCTTGCTTCGCTGCAACTATTTACTGTCAAGTTTCACTTCAGTGGGGATTGAAGTCTCATGAGTAAAACGGGCTCAGCAGTGAAATGAACTGTACCGCGGACTTTTGAAGAGTGAAATGCTCAGACTCCGTACACTTTGTCCGTGTCTGTTGCACATCTAATCGTTGCCGCCGATAAAAACACTCTTCAAGAAGAGCAGACGCTGCGGATGTATCAAGTACGACGCCATTTTGAAAACGTCGCATCACGACAACTTTGATTGCTTCTGTGATTGGCTAGCGGAGTAACACAGCGCCGCGCTGTCCGTGTGCCTCGGTTCCCAAATGCTGTTCTTTTTTAAGTTGTATCCTACTATAGAGAGAGAGAGAGAGAAGGGAAGACGGAAAGGCAGGGAGGTTAACCAGACTGAGTCCAGTTTGCTACCCTACACGTGGGGAGGGGAATGGGGAGTGAAAAGGGAGAGAGAGAACTTAGGTGTAGGATGTCTATAGTCTGGCACTCAAGTCTGTTGCCCTCAGGTAGCAAAAAAGCCCTCGAACTGCTTTCTGGGCCAATGAACTGTGAGGCCAGGCTCCCAAGATCGTCGCTTCCGTAAATGGCCTGTCATGCAGTCTATTTAAGGCACACTGGAGAGTCTCACGTTGATTATCGAAGCGAGAACAGTGGCACAGAAGGTGACTGATGGTCTCTTCACACTTGCACTTAGCGCACATTGGTGAATCCGCCATTCCAACACGATAGCTGTAGGAGTTGGTGAATGCTACTCCTACCCACAGCCTACTATAGCACTGAAGGAGACAAGGGGGGTTCACACTAAACATTTCTCTCACTCACACTTTGAAGCAGTGCGCAGCGCTGACAAGCCACTTGGGCGCTATCAGCGTGGCCGTGCAGCGGTACCCGTTCGGCTCGTCGCGAGGCATACGCAGCTGGGCGATCCAGGGCCACCGGTCCATCGAGGCCTCGGTACCGCCCACGATCCGGTCCGTGTCTGTCGGGGCACTGCCGCAACTTGCCCGAAGACAGAGAAACGGCAGGAGCGACACGTCATTCCACGGACACCAGCAACAGACGCGCGAACACAGGCACGAGGACAACGCAACCACTAAGAAAACTCGCCAAGAACACGGCGTATGGTATTCATCGCAAAATAAGTTGTGTGGCATTAAATGTGCAGGTGTATAAGCCAGCCATTTATCTCATTACTAGATGCCGAATTTGACTTCTTGCGCAACCACCTTTGATGTGCATGTGCCTGTTCTCTTTTGCTTGGTGTGCGCATGCGTGACGAAAGGATATATATATATATATATATATATATATATATATATATATATATATATATATATATATATATATATATATATATATATATATATATATATATATATATATATATATATATATATATATATATATATAATAATATTTGGGGTTTTACGTGCCAAAACCACTTTCTGATTATGAGGCACGCCGTAGTGGAGGACTCCGGAAATTTTGACCACCTGGGGTTCTTTAACGTGCACCTAAATCTAAGCACACGGGTGTTTTCGCATTTCGCCCCCATCGAAATGCGGCCGCCGTGGCCGGGATTCGATCCCGCGACCTCGTGCTCAGCAGCCCAACACCATAGCCACTGAGCAACCGCGGCGGGTATATATATATAATATATATATATATGTACGATTCTATTCTTCCATTAAACAGCTGTCAGTAGCGCTTGTCATTGTCCACCTTTCTTGTCTGTGTGGTTTTTATCGCGCTAAATTATTATTTATATTATGGAAAACCAACTAGCCCAACGATCAACTCTTCTTAATCAGACGTATATAGCAAGAAGCACCTTGGAGACTGGTGCAGATATCCGCGCTCGCAAGAGCTTCGTCTATGCCCGCGTCGACATGTAAACGTGAGCTTGCGCGCACCGGCAAGCGTACGTGTGGCCTGGGCTTCACTGTCGACGCGGTGGCAGCAGTTCTACTAGCACCTTCGAGCTGGCCAAGCTTTAGTTACGGTTCCGTCTGAATTAAATTACCCAGTGTTCTTTATTAAGAAAAAAATTCATCAACGATTACGATACTCACTGATGCGAAATTTGAGCGCAGCTGTACACAAGTTTTCATTTCGCGAAATGTTGGCCGGCGCGGACAATCTGTCTCGTGCGGCACCTTGCAAACGGAGCGAAGTGTGGCGCGACTGCCTCGCTAATCGGGAGATCGCGAGAGGCAGCGCGTGGGTGACGCGTGGCGCGATTCACAGCAGCCGTCGCAAACAACCTCTCCGCTCATGCAGCGCTTTGTTTCCATACAGACGACGCACGCTACTCTGGCGTCATCTCGTAGCCATCGCCACTGCAAAGCTCCTCCTGTGCGGCATTCGATTTTCTTCTCACGCTTTCGCCTTGCCCTCCTCCTCCACTTTCCTCCTCACGCTCTCTTCGTTCTCGCCATTTTTTTTTTTCATTTCCATCCCCATCTGCGCTCCAAGTTCGCTCTCATCTTTCGCTATGCTTGTTCGCTCTGTTACGAGGTAGGAGGCGAACGACAACGCTCGCCGCAGAAAAGGGCGCCTAAGAGCTGCGCTCTAAAACACGCACATAGGTATAGCGTAAGGAGCGAAATAACTACTTATACTGTGACAACCGTTATTAATAACTAGACCAATCATGCACAGGCAACTCCCTCGTACGAAAGTGACTGCTTGTGTCCTATTTTCGAGAGTTCTGGCAAATCCCCATGTAGTGCAATAACGATGCTTAGAATGAGTGCTTCTATTATGCTTCTTATTATTATTTATTATTACCGAACGTGCTCTGCTGGAGGAGCAGAAAACAGGAAGATGGAATTCAACACGGGAGATGCTGTTACTAATGCAAATGGATTTACAAGCATTCCCTTTGATGTTTCACCTTAACTCTGATTCTCTCGTGTCAAACAAGTGACTTCCTCGTTAAAACCACTGAAGACCGTACAGACTGCGCCGCCTTAATCCGTTACGCATACTCAAACATAATTACAATTAGGATTGTACAAGAGCATTGACAACTATAACACGCGAGTAGACACACAAAAGCGTTAACTTCAGCTAAGCCTCTTATGGGAACAGCTGCGCCTACTTCAGGAATGCGAAACACTGTCATGCGGAGGCAGTGCTACGCGCGCAGCAAATCACGTGCAGAAAAGACAGTTCTTTTGTTGATAAATTAAATGGAAGCTTGCTTAGGCACTCGTCATTTAAGCTTGCTATTTTTGCTGCTTCAATAACCTGCCTAGTGATTCAATCTCTGTGTCTAGACGCGACTCACTTCAATATAGGCCAGTATGTCCACTCGCGTGTCCTCGTTGTCGATGCGCGCTTACACAACCCTAAAGAAGGCCGAGCGTCAACGCTTATCATAACTAAGGTGCAGCGTTGCAAAACGGCAATCTCTACAGCCCATCATTCCGATGCGATAGCAGTAGGCATTTGTAAAAGCGTATGCCCAGCCAGAAGGGACGCAGCGACGTTGCGTCACATCGAACAGGCATAGCACATAGATAGATAGATAGATAGATAGATAGATAGATAGATAGATAGATAGATAGATAGATAGATAGATAGATAGATAGATAGATAGATAGATAGACAGACAGACAGACAGACAGACAGACAGACAGACAGACAGACAGACAGACAGACAGACAGACAGACAGACAGACAGACAGACAGACAGACAGACAGACAGACAGACAGACAGACAGACAGACAGACAGACAGACAGACAGACAGACAGACAGACAGACAGACAGACAGACAGACAGACAGACAGACAGACAGACAGACAGACAGACAGACAGACAGACAGACAGACAGACAGACAGACAGACAGACAGACAGACAGACAGACAGACAGACAGACAGACAGACAGACAGACAGACAGACAGACAGACAGACAGACAGACAGACAGACAGACAGACAGACAGACAGACAGACAGACAGACAGACAGACAGACAGACAGACAGACAGACAGACAGACAGACAGACAGACAGACAGACAGACAGACAGACAGACAGACAGACAGACAGACAGACAGACAGACAGACAGACAGACAGACAGACAGACAGACAGACAGACAGACAGACAGACAGACAGACAGACAGACAGACAGACAGACAGACAGACAGACAGACAGACAGACAGACAGACAGACAGACAGACAGACAGACAGACAGACAGACAGACAGACAGACAGACAGACAGACAGACAGACAGACAGACAGACAGACAGACAGACAGACAGACAGACAGACAGACAGACAGACAGACAGACAGACAGACAGACAGACAGACAGACAGACAGACAGACAGACAGACAGACAGACAGACAGACAGACAGACAGACAGACAGACAGACAGACAGACAGACAGACAGACAGACAGACAGACAGACAGACAGACAGACAGACAGACAGACAGACAGACAGACAGACAGACAGACAGACAGACAGACAGACAGACAGACAGACAGACAGACAGACAGACAGACAGACAGACAGACAGACAGACAGACAGACAGACAGACAGACAGACAGACAGACAGACAGACAGACAGACAGACAGACAGACAGACAGACAGACAGACAGACAGACAGACAGACAGACAGACAGACAGACAGACAGACAGACAGACAGACAGACAGACAGACAGACAGACAGACAGACAGACAGACAGACAGACAGACAGACAGACAGACAGACAGACAGACAGACAGACAGACAGACAGACAGACAGACAGACAGACAGACAGACAGACAGACAGACAGACAGACAGACAGACAGACAGACAGACAGACAGACAGACAGACAGACAGACAGACAGACAGACAGACAGACAGACAGACAGACAGACAGACAGACAGACAGACAGACAGACAGACAGACAGACAGACAGACAGACAGACAGACAGACAGACAGATAGATAGATAGATAGATAGATAGATAGATAGATAGATAGATAGATAGATAGATAGATAGATAGATAGATAGATAGATAGATAGATAGATAGATAGATAGATCAAGGACAGGAAAGGTAGGGAGGTCAACCAGACGAGCAACTGGTTTGCTATCCTACACTAGAAAGAGGAATAGAATAGAAAGAGGAAAAAGGGGAGAGAGTAAGCATTGAGTGCGTGTGGGAGGGACACTATACACAGGGACACCATAGAACACAGAACACGCAGTAATTGAAGTAGCGATGAAGGTTCAAGCGAATGCATTCGCTTGTTGGCTCATTCCGCTGAATTCCAATGCGTCAGACACATGGTTGAGTAGATATAACAATGAACTCGGGCTAAGCGAACAAGAGAGTTCAGGTTGTAACGTACACAGCCGGCCGAAACACTGCCGTGGCATTCACAGCTGAGACGGAGCAGTCCTCTTCGTCGGTGCCGTCGCCGCAGTCGTCGTTCCCGTCACACAGCTGACCACTGTTGGCGCATCGGTACCCGTTGCGACAGCTCAGGAGGTCGTCGGCGCACTCCACTGGAGCATGCATGGTCCAGTGAGCACAATGTGATGAGAAATTGAGGTTGTACGTTTCGAGACCTAGTCCACATCTTAAGATGAAAGCGATTCACTCATCCCCTGCTAAGCTCGGTGTTATTTCGGCGTATTATGTTCACAGGCAACTTTCTGCGGTAATGCAGAGAAATCTACCGACGCGAAGCGCGCAAGATTATAGAGCGCTCCTGATAAAAAAAAAAAGAAGAACAAGGACTTCAGCGCCCTTTTAATCTGTGAACAAAGGATGACCAGCGAAGCTGTGTATGTGGGCCCCTAAATGAAGAGCTGCACCTCCGCCGAGGGTCCGCCCGCCACTGTGCTTTCTTCGGGATTTTTTTCTACACGAGGACACTATAGTGGGGAAAGTGGCCCTTAACAGCTTCGCTGCAAAAGAAAAAAAAGAAAAAAAAAGCTTCCACGTTATGATTCACGTAACTTTATACTGGGGGACAAACAAAAACAAAAACATGAACATCCGATTTGCAACAGCAAAACAAAACAAAATGCACCACTGAATGTTAATTTGACTCCCTTACCACATTTTTTCCTATTTTTTTGTCTCTATCTTTCGCGTTTGGGCAGATGCGAAACCATGACACGTGTAAGCTATGCTCGTTCAGCGTGGGCCGGCTGTCAACACACTGCCGGACTACTTGGCGCAGAAGCTCCGCCCCCGTAGCTTTCTCTTCATTGCCGAACCGCAAGTATAGATGTCATAAATTGCGAGCGTGTGGAATAGACACGTTTATGACGGCGCAAACACAACATGACTGCATGATTGTCCGTGCAAAGAATAAGAGTTTCAAAGTGAAGGACCCTTTGTTTTCGTGTTTAACTTCGCCCTCTCTCTACATCTCCTTCCCTCGACCTTAAGAATTTCAAGAATAGTTTTACTTGAGCATGGCGTAATATCCCGCGCTGCACGATGCATGTATAAAAAACGACGACCAGTCGTTCACAGAACTCTCTATGCCTATTTACTGGCAATCCATTCGACAAAACGCGACGAAAGACAACCTGAAAAAGAGCTAGGTGAAATTTAAAACAAATTGCCTTATTCACGTCAGGTTATGGAGACAGCCTACTCCAAATTTTCTGTCAGAATACGAGCTCGTAGCAAAATTGAGATCAGAAACCTCTGCTTCGATCCGAATGAATTTTGTTTCGTTTAAAAGTTCAATTCCAATAACGGGCGGCAGTAGAATATTACAAAAGACCGTCCAAGATTGCGATGACTTGAGATCGAGACTTGAGTTTTCATTTCTGTGACACCGTAACAAAGTCAGTTATGTGCTCTCTCTCTCCTCCCCATCTTTCATCTCCCCCTCCCGCTCCTATGTAAAGGGTAGCAAACTAGTTAAGCCAAACTGGTTATCCTCCCTGCCTTTCCTTCCTTCCGGTTCATCCCTTTTTCCCCTCCCCAAGTGTGTGGTAGCCTACAGGGCAGGTCCTTGGTTAACCTCCCTACCTTTCCCCCTTCGTTTGTCTCTGTCAGTTCCGTAAACGACATCCGACAAGGACATTCCCGCGAGCAACGTCTGTTAAGAGCCCGCAATACATCCCGCAACGCCGTTTACGCTGCTACCCATCTCGCTAGGTCATTGCAAACGAGCTCGATTAATCCTGTAGACGCACTTGCGGTGACCACGATATGCGGCTGCAGCTTGGCCTGACCACCACCACAACCACCACCATCACCACCATCATCATCAGCATGCATCCTGACCTCGGCAGAAATTCATGAGGGCGTGCGAATACTCGAAGCTTTCTAACAATGAATCGAATATAGCCTTATTTGGTTCGGTCTTCGAATCAAATAGTCAATATGCTTGAATAGAAATATTTTTTTTTTCGAATAGCTTCGGAATACGTCGAACCGCCAACTGTGCGATGTCAAGGATGAAATATGCGCAAAAGCGCGAAGAATTTCATCCCGGCGGCCATAGCAGAAGTGAAACGCGAGTCGTCACGTAGTTATCTTGCCCCAGAAATCAGGACTTTTGCGGTTAAACGGCCATCATGCGCACTAACCATTGAGTCCTGTAGTATGCGAATAAACCGGTTCTCTGCTCCTAATGCTTCGTTTGGGCTTTTAATAAACAACATTTTCATGACGTGCAACCTAACGACAGAAACTTGCTAACGCTGTGAATATACTTGAACGTGAAGACCGTTCTATATTTATGCTGAAAATGGCTGCTCGTTATTCGAAAAATATTCGACAAGTATTTGATAATAAATTCGATTCGCTTATGACACTGTTCGATTCGCATCTGATTCGGTCTCGAAAATTACCATTCGCCCGCCCCTAGAAATTCGTGGAGCCCTTAGAGGCAAGGAAGGGTGACTAACCCCTACAGCCTTCCTGTTACAATAATTCATTTATGATAACATTTGTCACACCAAAAGGTAACAACCATTCTTATTTTGATGGCTATATATTTTTTGTCACGTCTAACCGCATAACGTCGTAAACATAAAATATGTGGAAGTAATTTATATATGTAGTTGCCCCGAAATATTTCCCGTAGATTTCGCTCCAACAGATCATAACAGCGTATCTGTCAAAAAAGAAAGCTGTTCCATTTTGATGCGAAAATGTTAACATTCAATTACAGGTTAGTGAGGATCATACTCGCGGAGTGACGTGAATCGGCATGGTTTACCCGGCCTGTAGGCGTGCTCGAAGTAGAACATGAAGCCCTCGCCCACGTGCATCGCGCGGAACTCGAGCTCCAGGTGCACGGCCCCGGCCGACGTCATCAGCTCAGCGGGCGGGTCGGCACCGCACAGGGTTGCCAACAGAGGGGCGTCCCGGGAAGCACCGTCGTGCACCCGCAGCACGCTCTGCAGGCAGCGGTCGTCCAGCGAGAAGTACTGGCTCACCAGGCGCACCACCTGGCGGAGAAATAAGGAATCAGACAGCATCGTTCGTCTTGTACATATACCCAAGTAGGTTACATATACTATAACCGCCTCGCATATACCTGAGGTGCTATCTTGAACTCTCTCAATTTCGCCATTTTGTCTACTGTGATTGGCTGACAAGGCAGCTACGCGCTCGCCGATTGGCTGAAAACACAGACACGGTTAAGTTTGAGCCTCCAAAGGTACTATTCTGGACAATGTCAAATTCTGCAATGGCGGCGTTTTTAGCCGAGCAGAAAGGCCTTACGTAGCAGCCCCGTAGGCCAATTAGTGCTGACAAGTTGGCAAACTTGACAATATGGCGGAATTTCGCAGCGTCCAGAATGGCGCCATTGCTGGTACGCAGATTGCAGGGCGCAAGAGAAAATGATAAGAGGCCGTCCAATCTTGGCATCTGCAACGACTTGGCCCTATAGCTCGTTACTGTTACATGCGCATCTGATTAGCATTGTTGCTATGCTAACCTTATCGACATCTTACAATCTGGCGGGGAATTAGCGTCTTGTGTTTTCTGTGGCATCAATCTTCCACTTTGGCGGTTTTTTGTTATGTGTTTCTTCCTTTTCTTTCATAGTGATTTTTTTTATATTGTGTGAATATATGTAGTATAGTTAACTAAGGATGCGTGCGTTTGGTGACTTTACAAATGCTGGTGGGTCCCACTACTTTGGTGTCACCTGTTGGTATATATCCCTTTCAAATTACCTTTACAACAACGATGCTGCTTATGATGCCAACCATAGAAACCAGCTTGGCGGTAACGATTATATTAGGCTAACAGACGTAAAGTTACACTGGATTTCTTTATCTTTAGTGTTTGTGCTTTGCGAGCGTCGCAGAAACATTTGTACAACTCCCACGCAGGTAACCGAATCATCTACGGAGCATATGTAAGGTATCGCTACTTTCGTGGCACCACACATAGACGGCTGGGCACACGGGAACGTCGACAGTTAGAAGGATATATAAGAATTACCGCTGAAAAAATAAACCAAAGATCGACGAACTCCTCTGCACCGCAACGCCTTTCAATGCAACAGCATCTAAGCCCTCCCCCTCCCCCCCCCCACCCCATTGCCCCATCCAATTTCTATTAGCTGGCTTTTCTTCATGACCCGCCGTGTTTGCTCAGTGGCTATGATGTTGGGCTGCTGAGCACGAGGTCGCGGGATCGAATCCCGGCCACGGCGGCCGCATTTCGATGGGGGCTAAATGCGAAAACACCCGTGTACTTAGATTTAGGTGCACGTTAAAGAACCCCAGGTGGTCGAAATTTCCGGAGTCCTCCAGTACGGCGTGCCTCATAATCAGAAAGTGGTTTCGGCACGTAAAATCCCATAATTTTTTTTTCTTCATGTCACAATGTGTGCGTCTGCTCACGATATATCGTGCAACACCTAAAACATTTTGCGTGTGAAGAGGGCTCGTATAGCGTTATTCGTTTGGTAGAATAAGCAAGGATGTGCGAATACGCGAAATTTCGAATACGAACCGAATTCTTAGCTATTGCATTCGTATATCATTGGAGAAATCATTATTTGAAATTGTCTAACCTAACTGCGTTACTGACAGATTAAACAATCTAGCACGGAGAGTTGAAAGTATCAGAGGAAAGACGAAATCTGAAACTATAAAGAAGAAATACGCATTGTCGCTGTAAATGATAAGCAGGCCAGCCATAGATAGAGTAATTATCACACGATTTAAGACTATGGAAGCGAATTGAAGTTCGAAAGCAATTGAAGACTACCAAAACAATTGAAGCCCGTACTCTCTCGCGCCGCACCAGCTGCGTAAAATAGCGACAGCGGCACGTGACCCAGCAAACTGGGTGAAGTTCCCAAAGAATGCTAATCGCATTAAAAAAAATTACCCGGTTGCCCCAGCACAGCAGCCTGATGCTCATCACTTTGGAAAACCGCGGCTTTTGCCTCCTGCTTTTATTGCAATAGCAGTTCTGCGGACGCTCGAGGACCACTCGCCCTGTTTACGTTGACGTCGCCGTGAGGTCGCAATATCGACGCGCATGGTGGTTTACAAGGCACACAGCCGCGCAGTGTGTTTGCATGACACCGTGGTCCGGGTGCAGAAGCCAGGTTGCCAAGTGGACACACCTTTGAACTCCGCTCAATCCCCATTGCAGCGGCGCCAAGGCAGCGTTTCGTCTTCTCCTGCTGGCTTGGGCGTTGCGCACACAAACACTGGCGCATCCTCCAGAGCAGCTGTGTGCGTATGCCACACCGTGATGCTCAAAGTAGTCTGAGTGGAACTGACAATACACTTCAAGCTACCAAACGCTGGTGGCTTTAGTTGAGTCTTATCTCGTGCGCTAGAGTTACTGCATGTGGGACACATTATATATACAGTAACTCTTATCGTGGACCATCGAGACGCGGCGCCTGCAACACCACTGGCGGCGCTCCTCGTCACGACAACGTTGTGAGACGCCTGGTAGCCAGCAGGGCGATGTTTCTGCTGCGCAGATGCAGCTGCCTCGCGCCGACATGTCGCCCCTGATTTGCTGTCGCTTTCCATGCTCCCACCATAGAGTGGAAACGGGCCCATTGTTTCCTTATCGTGTCTTTCACTTCGTAACACTGGTATATAGTTTAGCTAATTTTACCTCGATGATCGTTTAGTATTTATTCGTGCGCCGTAGCGCGCATGTGTGCCCGCCGACACTCACCCGCAGTTGGTAATGGTGTTCATTACGCTCGTGCAAAACATCGTTGCACTTGTGAAACAGTTGGCTTTAGCCGGGCGGGGTCGGAAGCGACTGGTCGGAAGTGACGTTCCCGGAAGTGACTGCGTCAGGTTCGATAGTGGCCAAAGTGTCTCATTTTCCTTATTTTATCTGTGCCGGGAACACATGCTTATGAATAAATGAACGCATGCACTAACAGGTAACTAGTACGACCAACAACGGCGACGGGAATGCAGCTGTAACGCATTCCTATAACAGCTTGTGCTCTAAGTCTGTAATAAACTTAAGTGCTGTTGATACAATCCTCGTTGCTTCGTCACGAAATGGTCATGGAGCAATATTAACTGTTTCTTTTGTAGCGAATGAGGCTAGCGCTTGCTTCAGGAGCATCATCAACACTTAGGTCGTGGACAGAGCTCACGTTCAGCGCCTGAAACTCGATCAAGAGACATTTATGTGTATCATTCGTGTATTCATTAAACCGTGTTACATTATGTGTAGGTGCTTTATCACTTTTCAAATTTTCACTATTTCATATTTTTTCTTATCAATCAGCATTTATTTTCGAACAAACTTGATTACTCACAGCGCCTTGCTAAATATTAATCTAAAATTAGGTACAGGTCCTCCACAGTCAATGACAACCTAAGAATAAAAAGTGATATGTACGCTGTCCAACTCGAACACAGTTCACATAGATGCGACAGATATTGAGTTCGCTTATTTCTCTGACGTCAAGCGGTTTAGGGCGTTTAAAAAGGCTATTTCCTTCGTAAATATCTGCCTTTGTCTCACTGGTTTTAGGATTAAACCTGGACGTCTGGCTAAGTTTTATACGTGATCCCGATATCACTGCTCAGACTAGGATAACATTTTAGCCTGAAAAATGTGTTTTTATTTTACAAATGGCCTAGCACTTACAACAGCAGAGCCACGTACGTCATTAAACTGCGGGCGGGACTCCGGATGACTCGGCTCTCTTTCAGAAGTGAAAGGAACGTCGCTTTTGAAAGTGAAAGGAGCGCCCATGAGAGTGGGAGGAGCATGTACTATTGGCGGCGAGGAGTTACGGAGTCGCCCTCTATCGGAAGCGCCTCGCTGGCGTAGTATGAGGGATCACGTGGCGCGCTCCTCATAGGTTTTGCTGTCAGCGCTCACTGAAAACACCACGCGCGAGCTTTCCCGGATATTTCTGTAAGTACTTTCGAAACGAGAGAAGTTTCTTACTGTCTAAATAATAATCTTGGGCCAACTGAAAGCACACAATCGTTTACAGTCGCTATCTCTTTACCGAATACGTACAGTGAACGCCACTGCGCGCGGTCGCCGCGATGGAGTCTGCCGAACCGGCTACTTAATTGCTTGAAAGGTAGGTAAACGCTGAGAGCAAACTATGTGAAATATGTTCTTATAGTGTTTGTATAACTAAATGGAGCGTAATAGAATGAAGCCTCAATGCAGCGATCGCGTAGATTCGCAGCGACCGACTGCGCGTCTGCATGCTTGTCCGCGCACTGTTTCGCTTTCTCCGCGCGCGCGTTTTCGCACCGTGTCATGAGCTTTAGGCCGCAGAATATGAGCATTTGACAGTATACAAGCAACCATTGTTGCGTGGGCGCTATCAGAGCTGTTCAAAAATAATTTCATTGTGGGGACTTCGACACCTACGGGGACTGTGATGTGCCGTCGCGACGATTCAATCTTTTTTTTCTTCAAAATTCTTTGACCTTTCGATACTATTTCTCGAGTTGCGTCGCACTGTATGTTTATCGGCGTTCTCAGCGCGCAATTTCCCGCTGCTCCTTTTTTGTAATCCAGTGCATTAATTCATAACACAAACATGACCATATGACATGCTTTCTTTAAATGTGCTTCTTACCGCTGCCTTTCCACTCCACTGAACTTGCCAGTATCTATAGTATCGACAAGTTCATAGACCAAACCGTCATGACATTAGTCGGGCAGCGGACTCGGGCGTGCGTCTCAGTGCGCGTTTTCAGAACATCGCAGACCGGGCGCCATAGCAGAAATCTTCCTCGCCTCTGTGCTTGCTGCATACCCGAGTTGTAGCCGATGACTGTTTGCCGGTTTTATGTTTCGCGAGCCAAGCTTCACACAGCTTCTTGTCCTGCGGCTATGTGTGAATAAGGCTGACACCGGCCTCCGTTACGTGCGTCCGGCCCTGCGGCACCGAGCAGTAGCCTACCATGTCGCGCGCCTTCAAAGGCAGCCACTACATATTGTAGTGCTTTCAAGCGTTGTAAAGGAGACACTCGAAGCGGGAAAATTTCGCCACTAAATGAAAACCGCAGCGTACGAAGGAATTTAAACTCGTTTTCAGCTCGCTTCGGCGCGCCCGAAGCAGCCGACGCGGCCACTATGTCCACGTGATCCCTCCTAGCACGTCACGCCGACGGTGGCGCCAGCTTTTCCAGTGGTGGAGCTGGAGGCCAATATCCTGCAGTTGTCCCCGGTCATAGTTAAATATACCTTTTGTCAAAATTACAGCAGTCGTTGATAAACCTGACACTAAAACCTTGCTGCACGCTTTTGAACAATGCCCACAAGGAGATTGGCATAAAACATCTCCAGCGGGAACGATCCCTCTTATTACACTGCAATGTGCAGAATAATTACCATCCGCGTCAAAACGCGTTCGCGCGAACCTCGCGCGCACACCCAGGAAAACTGTGAAGGTCGTTTTTTGATGACATGCGGATACAGCGAGAGCCAAGAGTGTCGTACTGCAGCGCTTGATAATCCCGTGCGTTGTCCGAACAATTGTCTTTATAACCCCACATCGAAGGCAGAACTTCGCTATGCATTCATATTCTTATTGCGATTGCGACTATACGAACAACTCGAAGGGCATTTGCGCCGTTGTCGTTGGCGCCGGCGTCGCCGTGCTGTCGCCACGCATATAGGCGGCCCGTGCCAAAGATGGCTTTGCCTGTGCGCTCAGGGTTAGAAGGTTTTTTTCGGAGACGCGGAGTGGCGTCTCCGAAAAAGCGACGACGCCGAGTAATCGCACCGTCACGCGCTCCGCTCAGTAGACTACGTTGGAGCCAGGCCAACGTTCTGCAGTATGAGCTGCAGAACGCATGAGCTGCAGTATGCGCGTTGTTTGCGCACACACATTGGCATCCGTGCTGAGCGCGCCGTATGCACATATCGCGCAGAGGCGCATGCACTATGAGCGGAGCTGAGCAGTAAATCAAGCCAAGCGTCCATCGAATCCTCTCTTTCGCGGCTGACAGAAACCACTGAATTTCTTATGCGTTGCATGTTGCAATCACTCAGTTCAGCCCTTGGGCGCGGCCGCGCAGCCACCATTGAGGGTATGAGCCATTGTTCATTGCTGCGCTGTCTCATATGTGGGTCTATTCTCTTTTAAGTTTGCTATGTTTGTTATTAAGTTGCTTCTATTTTTATGCGTTGCATATTGCAATCACTCAGTTCAGCCCTTGGGCGCGGCCGGGCAGCCACCATTGACCTTTAGCGCAACCACGTGACGTGACGTCACGACAGCCGGAGGGAAAGCTGGGCCCCAACTCGCGCAATATGCAACGCATTCTTGGCTTAACCAAGCTAAGCCTGGCCATTTTTCCTTCGGTCTCATCACACCTCGTGCACCACTCAAGGCACGAAGGCTGCAACGCCGCTGGCGGCGGTTCCTGCTCACGCCAGCGTTCTGAGAAGCCTTCAACGCAACGGTAAACCTTGTTCTCGCTTTCGATGCGTCGCTCTCGAGTGAAAAGTGCTTTTAATGCGTATCGATAGGAGTGCCGAAAAAGTGTATGCGTGCTAAGTGTCGGTAACCGGTCACGTGGAAGCTTAGGCGTATATGTATATATATATATGCGCATACGCGTGTGTGTGTGTGTGTGTGAAGTACAGGCGCACGTAGAAAAGCAACACCAAACATTTAATTTACAATTTTCGGCCGGGATCCGGATTTGATGAGGGTCTTGATGAAGGCCGGAACCCTGCCGAAACGTCGAAACTAGATGTTTGTTTTTGCTTTTTCCACGTGCGTCTCCATTCTTTAGAGCGCAGATCCTAGGCGTCCCTTCCCGCGACGAGCGTCGGCGTTGCCCCTGGCAACCGAGCGAACGAACACAGCGAACGATGAAAGCGAACGCGGAGCGCAGCGGCAGATGAAATACGGCGATATATCGAAAAGAGCGCGAGGAGAAAAGCGGAGGAGAAGGGTGCAGCGGAACCAGAAGGCGGAAAGCGGAGGAGGAGAGTATGGCGTGAGCGCGAGAAGAAAAGCGCAGTGTACGCAAGACGGGCTTTGCGGCGACGATGGCTACGAGATGGCGCCAGAGTAGCACGCGTCGTCTGTATGGAAACAAAGCGCTGCATGAGCGGAGGTCCGTCTGCGGCGGGTGCTGCGAATCGCGCCCACGCGTCACCTACGAGCCACCTCTCACGGTCTCCCGATTAGTGAGGCAGTCCCGCCACATTTCGCTCCCTTTGCAACGTACCGCACGAGACATATTGTATGCGCCAGCCAATATATCGCGAAATGAAAACCCTTATGCAGCTGTGCTCAAATGTCGCATTATAGGGAGTATCATAGTCGTCGGTGAATGTTTCAACAATATATATATATATATGTATGTGTATATATATATATATATATATATATATATATATATATATATATATATATATATATATATATATATATATATACACCCCATCATTAGCACTTCGTTCCTTGAAAAGCCAGGACGAGTATCGAGTGAGCTCCTGACTAACAACTTGCAATGTGATGAATTTGGCCTAAATCATGAATCCGGTGCCTCAAACAGGTGCGACGTAATCCCAACGCATTTCCCTCGCATTTGCCGCTAAATTGCCACTGATCCTTATTTATTATCAGGTTGCAGAAAAAATAAACAAGCCAGAATTTATAGTGACTCTTATCCTATGTATACTAAATAAAAGCGGGCAGCTGTCAGAAACTCTTCGCAAGGCTTGTTGACTGAACTTAACCGAGTGCTTCTAATCACGTCGACCCCTTGTTGGCCCTTCTGCCTATATGCGCAGCGACGCTGGACTTCTGTTTGAAACGCCTCAGTCGTGTAGAACCTGAATGAATACCTTAGCCGAGCTGTTGGTGTCCAAGGTCCAAGAACAACGGTGCGCGCCAGCACCTGAGGTTAGCTGCTTGATTTCGGCGTCAGCGTATGACGGACCGAGCAGGTAGCCCTGCCTGGTTGTGATGTACGTGCCACCATTGCAGGCGGCGCTGGCGTTGAACTTGGGCACCTCCTCTAGCCGCGCTGTGGAACAGGAAGCAAACAATCAGCAGATAAATCATCCTTAGAAAAATAGTTTGCTGTCACAGTTGCATGCAACACACATTCAAAGGGAAATCTGTGCCGCTTGAATGCATTGCGAAGCTATAAAGCAGTAAGCCTTATAAGGCTTACTGCGTTATCGAGGAACTCGTTATAACGGGTTCCTCGATACGAAAGCTTCGCAGTTGATGGACAATTTACCTTGTTTCTGGGATCGAATACGACGCCACAAGTCTTCCGGGATATAGTCGCTGAACTGACTGAGGTGATTAGGGGCGTTATTTTCAAGCGATCACTTTCGGGGATTTTATTTTTATTTTATCTTTTTACAGGTACTGCCAGCCTTGTTACCAGGCCTTAGGCAGGAGTAGGCATTTGAAAAAAAAATATTAAATAAGATCAAACAAGATAACAGACACTGAACAAGAATCTGCGTAACAAACAACATAAGAGAAACCTTTCACAATCATGATTTGACTGGTAAAAACGAGGGATGAACGCTATGGTTTATTGAAAAAGTGCAGAAAGAAAGGATGAAACCGTCGGACAGTCGACAGTTGTAGCAGGTAGTGCATTCCATTCGGAAATCGTGCGCGGGAAAAAAAGAATGTTTAAATACGTTGGTCCTGCAGGAAACATCTCTAACCTTTTAGTTGTGATAAGAGCGCGTGCAGCGGTGACTAGCCCGTAGAATATATTACGTTTTATCGATCACTACGATAATACGATCGATACGATCACTTTCGCGCCATCTCGCGTGACTCGACAGCGGAGGCGGCACTGGCGATGCGCCAAGCTCGCTAGCTTCGCACAGATGCCAGAAACGCTGTCGGCCGCATACTTCGACGCATTGAGCGCCGAGTCTCGAGAAAGTGATCGTTCGAACTACAGAACTGTACTGAGGTGAAACAGCGCGAAAAAGACGAGGACACAGGAAACAAATACCACCGACAAGCGCAGACTGCCAACTGGAAGTTTATTTGAAAATCACCGGACATTTATAGCTTCATCAGCATAGGCATGCGCACATCATTCACAAAAACATCTGCAAATCATCATTTTAACTTAAGCCCACTCTATGGCGAGACAGCAGAGCAATGTTTTTTTTTTTTTCAGACTCCCCAAGACCTCAATATCGCGGTGCCTATATTTCGGCTGGTTATAGTCATTCTAAAATTTTAGCAAAATTTGGTTGTTCAGTGCGGCAAACCAAAAGTCATATAATGGCCCACACTTAATGACTCTTTTGGAACACAGTGTTGATCAGCTTTCGGAACACTAGCCATATTTATGACTCCGAACTGATACAAAAAACGCATGTGTTACTTCTAACCGGAAGCATTGCTTTAGTGAAAGCCAAATAAATAAATAAATAAAAACGAGAAACCGGGGCACTCAAGCAACTTTAGGGGAAAGGGAACGTGAAAAAAAAAGTTGTTTGAACGTCGTCATCGACCACTTAGCGTAACGAAATGCGTCCCCTGGCTACCGCCACGTTTTCGTGATGGAAGTCTATCTTCCACAGCAAGAAAACTAAACACGGATTCATTTCTTAACCAGTGCTTCGGTGCAACACACTTACTGCGCACAAGCATATAGCAAGAAATGTTCAGATAACTAAGCAGTCATATACAGCAGGACAACACGGTTATTTGCACTAAGTAATATGTTGCGTGAGAAAGTGAAACGTAACTACGACGGATTATGAACAAACTGCTCCGGTAAAGTAGCCGAAACGGCATTAACATCACTATATTTCTGACCGGTGCTTTCCTGCACATGACTCTTCCAGGCCAAGCGGGTTTCAGTGAAACTTTAGATTTCATGAACCGGTGTGATTTGATTATAGGAAAGCGCAAAATGGCAGCACGCGTATTGTAACGCAGTTTATGCGCACGCAAATAAATAATAATAAAAAAAGTATCTTGAAAGTAGCTCACGCGACGCGCAAGATCCTCGATAAATGAAATTCTGTCGCATAAAGAAGCCTAGGCAGCAAACTGAATTCAAATGAACATGTACGCCACGTTCTGTGATTATCTGATAAGCCATTCATCGAAGGTTGGCCCAGGGTCGGGCGATTACGGCAAGCGATGAAAAGTTGCGAGGCGTATACGCTTCAGAAAAACAATAGCCGCGGATTTCAGCAGCGCCTCATCATATCTCAACACAGTGTTCGCACTTGTTTTCAACAAAATCGATCATTCGTCAAAAGCTTCGCGCAGATGCAAAGAACGTTCGTGTGCTTAGATTTAGGTGCACATACAAAGAACCCAAGGTGGTCGAAAGAAATTCGGAGCCGTCGACTACGACGTCCCTCGTAAGCCACCGAGTTGCTTCGAGACGTTAAAATTCACGAATCGATCAGCTTCCCGTAACCCACGGAGCCGACACACCGAATGAATGGAAAGACACGCGGAAGCTCCCGACGCGTGCGGTGCATTCGCGATGAAAGAGCACGCGAGCGTATCGACGTTTCGCCGGTCTTTTACATGCCACCGGCGGGCTCCTCCCCCCTCTCCCGCGAGAAACTCGTCTAAAGCGAATACAGGCCAAAGGTCTACGCAGCGTACCTGAGCCCGGCGTAGCCGACAAGCAACACGCAGTCGCTACCAGGAGGAGTAGCCTCGACGCCCAGGTGCAGTAGTAGCCTCCGCGCATGGCGTCCAACGTGTGAACCGGAACCAGCGGGGGGGGTTTACCCAGCTACGCGAGAGTGCGGCGTCGCGACGCAACGAGGTTTGCACGCTTCTCAGCTGTGGCCAGGTATAGACACCGTGTCGCCGCCCCCCCTTCACCTGAGCGTGCGACGCGGTGGAGGACTGCTCTTATCGCGGGGTCACGCCGCGACTGCCGTTCGCCCAGAGGAGTGACGTCGAGGGATCCCCCCCCCCTCCTCCCGCTTGCAAGCCCAATATCACCACGTCGACGCGACGCGATGGCCCCTCTTTTGTTTCGCGTGTTTGTTTTTTTATGCTCGCGTTTTTCTTTTTTTTTTCTGCGTGCGGACAAGATAAAAGGAGCAGCGCCGCCGAGTATGGAGGAGATGTGCGTGTGCCAAAGGGAGGAGACGCACGCGTTTTTCTCCGAGCTCCGAGCAGGTGCGAGTTGAGCCCAAAGAGAGAACTTTAGGAGGGCAATGGGGGTAAGGTATCGCTCGTTTGTCGCCAATACATAACAACAGCGACGACGACAACAACAACAAAAGTGTAGATGAATAAGCATGTATAAGATGACAGAGATTGAAAGAGAGAGAGAGAACGCAAGGAAAGCGAAGGCAGAGAGAACAACCACCACAAACGTCCGGTTTCCTATCCTACACTAGAAGTTAAGGAAAGGGGAACGCAAAGAGGAAGTTAGGAAGAGAGAGCATATTGAGCGCGCAACGAAAAGTGATCCAGAGCCCACCGAGTCAATGTTGTCTGGAGAAAGAGAGGCATCGGCCGCCGTACATAGCATGTGATCAATGGTTTGCTGACGCGTACGCAGAGGACATTCAGAGGAACGAGCAGTGTAGCCTGCGCTAAGCCCATTATGGTTCGCCGTCCAAATGATGTATAAGACTCTACGCATTCTTCAAGTTCGCGATGATGCACTTTGTCCCACCATCGAACCGGAGAGAGGAAAAAGCTAAAGGAAACAAAGTTGCGAGTGTCCGCCAAAGCACCAGAAGCTGGCCCGACGACAGTACCACGACACCGCGATGACAGAACGACGGGTCAAACATCGCTGAGCAGTGGTTGTATCTTGGATAACTATACGTTGAGCATTTCTTTTTATTTGGTGACATTTGTCACGGCGACGTGATGATAGTTTTCGCAGCGTTATTAACGGACACATACCGCGTTCCTAAAGCATGCGATGGCGTGCCTATAGAGTAGAGCAGCAAGTTGGGTTAGTTGGTGCAAGTTAATCTTGCAATAAGGGGCGTACGGCAGCTATAAACACACGGAGAAAAGAAGTAGAAGGGCACAGGAAGCGCGCGTACTTCTGCTGTCCGTGTGTTTATAACACAGTGCCCACCTTGTTACAGCATGCCTGCAGATTATGATATGATTGTGAAGTCTAGACAGATACGCGCCCATGCATCACAGGCGACCTTCTATTTAACAGAATGACGTTGCTCTACCTCGTGTCTCTTTCTCTGCGATTTCGGGCGCACTGAGACGCGATCGCGTGCGCTCAACACAGCTCGTGTTTTCCGTAAGACGCCTCCCAAGGGCGGGTAAAGTCTGCCTATAACGTTGTAAATGAATGCGCGACCGAATTGTGGGATCGAACCTCCGTCTTCCAGCACGGAAGCCCAATGCTCTAACCATGAGGCCACGACCGCACGCCTGTTTCTTTTCGAGACATCTGGCGGGTGCGTCACGTACCATTTTTTTATGCGAAGCATACTAGCCGCACAACCACGCTCTTCCTTGCTGCGCCGCGCGCGGCCGCGTAGCTACCATATGACGTCATAACAGCTGCAAAAGCGGAGGCTCAACTCGTGCGCTCGCTTGCGGCCGCGTAGCTACACAGCCGGGTCTCAGCTCGTGCGCTCGCCTGCATGAGTTGTTTCTTCGTCTAGCCGAACCAAATATAGCCAAGCAACAGCAGTTCACCAGGCTAAACAGTGGTCCAACAACTAAAATAAAGGCTAGTATGCTTCGCGTCCTGGGCTTAACCTTAGCTAAGCCACAGCGATTTTTTTCGCATTCTTCGCCTCCTGACAGCTAGCGCTTTGATGCGCAGCGCTGCGTTAGATTACACTGCCTTCGGAACCGGCACAGATATTTTTCGTCATACGGATAGCTACAAAGTGAGTGAGGTCCACTTATAATGGCTACCGCATAAAAGAAAGAAAAAAAATAAAAGATGTACGTGTAAACAGGGAGGAACGGGCACTGACTGTCAAACCCTGCCATGCATTCCGCCCACTCTCGAGATGTGCAACGGCGCATTTAAAGCGGTCTGTACAGTTGCCCGTGTCGACTAGCGTCCCAGAATACCTTTCTGCGAATTACTGTGATTATACGGTCTCTCTATAGTGTGGCCAACCGCGATTTTTCTTACATAATGTAGCGAGGGTACAGTCGCAGTACAGGTTACCCCATAGGTCCCTCGCAGCCCCATGTGGCAACCACGACTATTGGCCATATCAATATGAAACGAACAGGAATGAGTTAAGATCACGCATTCTCATGGAAGACATAGGTGTCGGTTCGAATAGCCGTGTAATGGTCCATACAGAAAATGGAGCGGCAGTTTTGTATCCAAGCTGAAAGACGGGTGTTATGGAAGGCAGTCAAGGGGTTACACTGTGTAAGCGCGAGCTCACAAGCAAGCAACCAAACCTTGTCAGCTGACTCCGTTGTCAACACTGCCACTATAATACAGCCAACGAGCATAGATCATCCATGTTCTTCCGCAAGGCCACTGATGACGATGCCCCTGTAGGCTAATATACACACTAATAAATGACGCTGCGTTCTTTGTCGATTGTGCGGTGATCTAGTAGCTTCGCTTCCGAAGATACTATTCGTTATAGTTCAGTGAAGAAGTAACAATTGTAGGCTCTGGGTAGCTGCTGAGGATTACGTGCAGACGATGGAATATACAGCATGACGATTTCTTGTCGCTACTAACTCTATACGGAAACTGAGAGATCTAATCACATCCTCCATGCATGGTAAAAATCTAACCTACCCAAAGGTAAGCCGCCTAGAGAGACACTGTAGGGAAAGCCACTGGAATAATCGTAAGCTTACACTATTCGGTAAACCTAATCTTACTTACTCATGGTAATAACCCTGACCAGACTTGCAAGCAAAATGATCGTCTCGAATTCCTCTCTCATCCGTTAATTAAAACTAAACTTTGGGGTGTTGCGCGCCAAAACCCAGATCTGATTATGAGGCACTCCGTAGTGGGAGACTTCGGTCCAAATGTGGCCACCTGGGATTTTTTCCACGTACACTCAACGCATCCTTTCATTTTATTGCCCAATGCAGACCCTATATACTATAGTATTTAAAAAAAATATTTCACTTTGTTTCTCACCCGATTATCTTCTTTGGTTTCCCGTAACCTAAACTAACGTATAACCTAACCATCATCATCATCATCATGAGCCTGGCTACGCCCACTGCATGGCAAAGGCCTCTCCCATACTTCTCCGACTACCCCGGTCTTAACCTAACCTAATATAACCTAACCTGCACACAACAAAAGATAATAATAATAATAATATTTGGGGTTTTACGTGCCAAAACCACTTTCTGATTATGAGGCACGCCGTAGTGGAGGACTCCGGAAATTTTGACCACCTGGGGTTCTTTAACGTGCACCTAAATCTAAGCACACGGGTGTTTTCGCATTTCGCCCCCATCGAAATGCGGCCGCCGTGGCCGGCACACAACAAAAGAGTTCGCACCAGCACGCTGGTACATCGGCGTACGTCCACTACAGGGCATCACTGCTACGTGCGTCGCGCCCGTAGCGTCGTCGCCGTCGCCCGCTGCGTCGCGATGTTGTTCTCGGCAGGAAGAGTGACGGGAGCTACACACGGCCAGGGGGCCAAGGCTGTTCCGCGTATACAGCGGGAGCGTTTTTCTCGGAAGGCCTCGCGCCACATATTCACCCACGTGCGATACGTACCCGGCGAACAAGAGCATCCGTGATTTGTTCGCCTTCCTGCTATATGTGCCTCGTCACGGCACGGACGCGTGAGCAATGTGCGTCGTCGCATCTGTATCCCGCAATAAAACAGAAGCCCGGCCTTGAATCCGCGGGCTTCTCCAGATTCTATGTGCGTACGACGATGCGTACCACTGCAGAGTCGTAGCCAAGGGGAGTGTACCGGGCACCCCTAACCAGGTATTACGGATACCTGGCACGAAACGACGTGCGAAAACACCCGCCTGCTCCGCCTCCCTCCCCCGGTCGAATGCGTAGCCCCCCCCCCCCCTCCCTCGAAAAAAACTTCCTGGCTTTGCCAGTGCAGGGTGCAACATCTCCACAGGTTCATGTTTTGCAGACACCTCTCTAGTATACTCTTTAGAAGGAGTCATTCGGTGTATGTAATAGAGAATACCCGCATTTAGCGTCTTTTACAGCAACAGCTGTCACGGACTTTTTAGCTGCCTAGAAATTGTCCCCCCCCCCCTTACAGTGGTCGTCGTAAATGAGTTTCACTGCGACAGTATATATGCGGGAGTTGAGCGTCAGACCGCGACGGCGCAGTGAGGTTCACAGCATAGCGCCGTCGTCATGGTAACGTTCCGAGCCGCGGCACGGAGGACGCGCTGACCACGTGCGAGTTGGCTCGTGGCGCCGGAGCGCGCGTGACTGCACTGGCGCAAGGTGACGTCACGAAAAGGTATAAAGAACGCAAGCGCGAATGAGCCTTAATTGCAAGGATGGCTGAGTAGCCTACGCAGGAGAGATGGTCATTGGTGGGGATTACAAAACAAACACATTAAGAAACGTGAAAGAGCACGGCCATAACCTTCCGGTCAACCCGGTCTCGCGCGCGGACTCCCATATGGCGCTATATATCAGAGGGCATCGGCCTGAGGTGGTGGACAGGGTCATACGCCCCCGTTGAGGTAATGCCACGTCCCTTTGTGCTTCTATCTTGCTGTCGCGAAATCGACGGTCTCGCAATAGAAGTCTGACCATCGCGCGAACACCGGTGTTGCACGTACTTTACGCCACTTGGCGATTACGTCAAGTTCGTTTGTCTTTTCCTCCTACTCGGTGTCAAAGCATTGCCTTTGAATGGTGACCTCGCGTCTTCCTTGAAGCGACGTACATGCTCCACTTAGCCTAGTGTCCCTGTCTGCACAGGTGCATGTACAGAGACACTAACTTAGCCAGGGTGCATGTATTCATACATTTATTTATTTATTTATTTATTTATTTATTTATTTATTTATTTATTTATTTATTTATTTATTTACACCTCACAGGCCCCAAAGAGCATTGGGTTAGGGGGACACAGAAATCATAAACCAGAGTAACGGTACAACAGACGCCGTACAAGGCAAATACACAAAAGGAATACAAAGTTGATCTAAAATATGGCACAAAAATTACATATTTACACGAAGATTAAGAAACAAAACAAACGCGAATATGGCACAAAGTGATATCCGGGTGGAAGTGAATCAGCACTACAAAATAAAACAAAATTTAGAGCAACTGAAAGAGTGGTAAAACAGAAAACAACATTTACAACAATACCAAAATGATAATTGCAAACAGAGGTGGGTTTTGAACTCTCCATGGTCGGAAAAAAGAGTCTAAGTTGTCAGGAAGATCATTCCAGAGCAATAATTGCTCTAGGTAATGCGAACGAACTGGATGATTGATTTTTTCTGTATATGTGATTAAAGCTGAGACGAAAATGTAAACGCCGTGGATATCGAGGAGGCGGTTCCAGCGGTAAAAATGAAGTGCGGGTGTGAACATATTTATGAAATATGCGCAAAAGTTAAATAGAACGGCGATTTTCAAGTATCTGCATATCATTAATGTTCTTAAGCTGGGAGACACTGGCGAGGGGACTATAATTGTTAGCAACGAACCGGGCTGGTCTGTTTTTAATGCATGAACTCAAGCATTTCAATTAGGTATTTTTGATGGGGAGACCAAATAAATGCGACGAATTCCAACCGTGGACGAATAAATGCTACAGATATGCTGAGCTAGGCGAGTTTCGCAGGTTTCGGCGTACGAAACTTAATGCATTCGATGCTTTGTTGCAGATTGTTGAAATGTGACAAGACCATGAAAGATTTAGCGTGAACTGAATTCCCAGCTATTTGTACGACATAGCATTGGTGAGAAAGGTGTTATTAATAGACCAGTGATAATTAGAAATGTCATGTTTGAGGCTAAAAGTCATGCATTTATATCTAGTAGGGTTTAGACTCGTGTGACAATTTTTATACCAATAAAGAATATTGTTAAGATCATTTGGAAGGGTCAAGTGGTCAGTCTCTGAATTCTCTGTAAATTAGAAAACGCAAGTGGGCAAGCACGCTTCCCTCTGGCACACGGGCGGTTATGTCACCTAGTGGTGAGGAAAAGCCGTTGACAACTGTGAATTGTTGACGGAACAAGAGAAAGTTACGAAGCCAAGACAAACGATAGATAATTTAGTAAACATCCGGCCGTGTTCAACTGTGTCAAATGCTATGTATGTATGTATGTATGTATGTATGTATGTATGTATGTATGTATGTATGTATGTATGTTCGTATGTATGTGCGTATGTATGTATGTATGTATGTATGTATGTATGTATGTATGTATGTATGTATGTATGTATGTATGTATGTATGTATGTATGTATGTATGTATGTATGTATGTATGTATGTATGTATGTATGTATGTATGTATGTATGTATGTATGTATGTATGTATGTATGTGTGTATGTATGTATGTATGTATCAGTGGCGTAGCCAGAAATTTTGTTCGGGGGGGGCTACGCCACTGGCCCCATATATATATATATATATATATATATATATATATATATATATATATATATATATATATACACATATGGGGCCAGTGGCGTAGCAAGAAATTTTGTTCGAGGAGGAAGCTTTAGCTCGGGTGCGTCTATTTAAATACATGTAGAAGGAGAATTCGTTTTTCCCTGCAACCACGTCACCAAATTTGAGGAGGTTTGTTTCATTTAAAAGAAGAAATTTAATTCTAGTGACTACTAGTTTCGAATTTTTCACTTAGGTGGTCAATTATTTATTAAAAATTGGCCAAATCGAAATTTTTCAGAAAACGACACTATCAAGTTTAAATCTCCGTGACTCAACCATGAAAAATGATATCGCAATTCTGTGAATTGCATCTAATAGCACATCTATAGCGGACAAAATAGATATGTTACACATGAATCTCAAAAAAAATTTAGTATTGTGGAAATACGGCTTGTGCAGAACCCTTGTACACAATGTAACCAATTCACGTAAGATACAAATTGACATAGCAAACTTGTCCGCTTTGACTGTTATAATAGATGCCGTTTACAGAACCACAATGTCTGTTCTTCATGCATAGCTATTAGTTTGTAAACGTCGTGCTTCTATTTTTTCAAACTTTCGAATTTTTCAAAATATTTTAAACAAAATTCAGGCCCTAAATCGAAGTTGTGTTTCCAACAGAACTAGGATTTAACTTTCTCTCTCAAATGCAACGAATTTCAACAAAAGCAATTAGCAGGATTATCTAAGAAAAGCGTTTCTGCGTTTTACAAGTATTTGAATAGGCCGCGTCGGATTGGGCTCGAGCTAAAGCTTCCTCTTAAACAATTTGTCAAGGGGTCAAATCGATGAATAATAATTGCATTGTCATTGCGAAAGATGCTGCAAACGAATTCTTGAACGCTACGCACAGTCGAAACAATAAAATGTGTATTTTTTCATAAAAGAATATACTCGTATGTGCCAAAAAGTTTGCCCATAATAATTGATATCAATGCTTCCATATTTTTGTCTTTTTAAGTAAAGAAAATATCACACGAACTTTAATAATAATATTTGGGGTTTTACGTGCCAAAACCACTTTCTGATTATGAGGCACGCCGTAGTGGAGAACTCCGGAAATTTTGACCACCTGGGGTTCTTTAACGTGCACCTAAATCTAAGCACACGGGTGTTTTCGCATTTCGCCCCCATCGAAATGCGGCCGCCATGGCCGGGATTCGATTCCGCGACCTCGTGCTCAGCAGCCCAACACCATAGCCACTGAGCAACCACGGCGGGTCACACGAACTTTAGAACTATATCAGTTCGAAACCAGGAAAGCAGTGCATGCCACTGATATGAAAAATTAAAAGGCAATGAACTGAACAAGTCGAGGACAAATATGTTAACGAAACTTTGTCATTTAAGAACCGTGCTTACATTCTTGTATATATGCAATGGTCAGTGAAAAATCTCAATGACGCTGTAATTTGTTTTACTGTATTACGCAGGAGCAGCTGTCACCGGTCGTGTATCGTGAGTAATGGCACCGAAATCATAGTCGCAACAGAGGGCAGGTATAAAAAGCAGGAATTCTGCAAGATATACGAGGGCAAGTCAAATGAATGTGAGCCAACAACGGGGTACTTTATTTAAAAGTAGTCTTCATGAGAATTTAGACATTTGTCCCATTGACTAACGAGTCGCGTGATTCCCGTCTTATAAAACTCCTTGTGTTGCTGCTTAAAAAAGTCTGTATCTGGTTCCCTTGAGCTCTTTTTTCGGTTGCCCCAAAATGTAGAAGTCGCAAGCTGACAGGTCTGAGCTGTATGGCGGATGCTGCAGCGTTTTTCACTTGAACTTTGCCGGTTTTGTATTAACCACATAAGAGACGTGGGGACAGGCATTGTCGTGGAACAAGATGACCCCATTCGTCAATTTTCCACGTTGTTCGTTCTTGATTGCGACAGACTGCCGTTCTGGCGTTTCACAATATGGGAAACAATTGATAGCCTCTCAAGATTTAGCAAATTCTATCAGTAATGGACCCTGAGGACCGAAAAAAAGGTCAACAACACCTTTCCAGCGGAAATGATGGTCTTTGCGTTCTTTGGGCGTGGTAAATTCGAATGTTTCCACTGTAAGCTTTGCCGTCGTGTTTCAGGCTCGACGTAGTGGCACCAAGGTTCGTCCCCGATCACAGTTGCAAACAAGAAGCCGTCATCCTCATTGTGATACGCGATCAGATGAGTCAAGGCAGCGCGAAACTTCTCCGTCTTCTCGCGATGGATCAAAATCATTGGGATCCATTGCGCACCATAGAGCCGATAACCGAGAAGCTCATGAATTATGGCGTGAACCGAACCGTGACTGATGTTCAGGCGGACTGCCAGTTCATCGATGCTTATCCTCCGTTCTTGTTTCATCAGCTCATGAACCTTTGAAATTGTGTGGGGGGTGATTGCACGATGGTTTTGGCGCGGTCTTGGAATGTCTTTGCAACGTCCTTTAAACCGTTTGCTCCAACGCTTCACAGTTGTCAATGAAATGCCGTTTTCAACGTAAACGGCAGCCATACGGCGATTAATTTCTGTTTTGGAGACACCTTTAGCTGTCAAAAACTTCGCGACACCGAGCTGTTCAACTTTTGAAGTGTCCATTATGTGACGCAACCATATTCAACCCAGTGTATGAGAGCATTAAAGAACAGTTATCTTCACACCTGCGTGTCACTTTTGTAAATGAGACATGCCGTTTTCCGACGCGCATGCCTCGCAGATAATGAACCGAACCATTATTCCGCGGTTAGGGTAGGCGCACTTTCATTTGACTCGCCCTCGTACATTAGAAATGCAGATACAATGGGATATACAAATGCGAAAATACGGCTTGATAAAGGACAAGAAAGTGTCACTGGAAACAAAGTTCACTGCATGTATAAACAAAACCTCGCAACAAGATATTAAAGTATACGTATAAGTCTCCAATGAGTCTATGTATGTAAGAAAAAGTAACTGTATGTAATGCGTCAAACAAGGCAAATAAACATGTTGCACAATCATAGATTCACAGAATCCTAGATTCCGCCCCCATTTCATCCACTCCCCCCGATGTATTGCGCGCGACGGAAGGTGGCGCGCTTGCTCCCCTCTTTTCTCCTTTGCGCACACAAGACTGAGCCACCATCGTTGGCTCACCCATTCCACCTCCCCTCCTACGCTTTCACTCGCACATACTGCATGCAGCGCGTGGTCACGATTTTATCACTCTTGGACTTCATACGAAACATGAGGGTGACGGCGACGGCAGGAATGCGCCTGGAGTGTCCATATAATTGCTTTCGCAGTAATATAATAAACGTATCCGGAAACTGAAGCGTCCTGTCGCCCATTACTTTCAGAAAAAGAAGTATCAAAATCGAACTTTCACCATGCGACAATTCGCTGCGCCGCAACAATGTATTTTTTTTCTGTGGGGTGGAGGCACCGAAATGAAAAAAAGAAAGCATAGGAAACTATTTTGGCCAGAATCGAATGCCTACATCGGGCACCTAATGGGGCTACGGAATTAATACCGAAGAACACATGAGACGATTGGCCCACTGAGAACCATACGCATACTGCTCAGTATCCTACACCGGCGAAACAAGACTTTCGGGAAAGGTTCCGCTCAAGGAACGCGGTGCAATCCTTCGAGTCCCACAGTGATGGCGGCGAGCGACCATTTTATGCGAAGCATATTACGAGGGCTCAACCCAGCTCCTCAGGCGCGGCGGTGTCGCCTTGAATACCACGTGACACCGTGACGTCACGACAGAGGAGAAGTGGCTTTGGCTCAACTCTTGCAAGATGGGCTGGGTGGGAATCGAACCAGGGTCTCCGGAGTGTGAGACGGAGACGCTACCACTGAGCTACGAGTACTTTTTTTTTTCTTTATTTCCAGCTTGGCTACAAGCTTCAAAAGAGATTGTGATCCTAGATCACACTCGTTTTATATGTGTCAAAGTGTCAAGCATTGACGCCACCGCTTCATCACAGTCCTTCGTCTTGTACACGTCACGTACCTTCACAACCATTTCCACAAAATATTCATACACAGATCGGCCTTTAACATCACAATGTCTATATGCCAACAGACTACGCCAGACTGCGTGCATTCCAAGTAGAAAGATGACATCCATCTGATCAAAATCGTGTTCAGGTGGTAAAAAACGAATGCCATGTGGATTGAGGGGTAGGCCTATCTTTAACGTTCTCTGTAATATATCCCAAAAGAATATGGCATTATTACAATCAATGAAAACATGTTCGATCGTTTCAGCTTTGTTGCACAGAAAGCATCTGCTTCCCCATGGCACATAAATTCCTCTTTCCTCCAACCACGTTTTAACAGGCAAGGTTCCCGTGTGAAGCTTGAAGAAGAATGTTTTAACGTTTGCCGGTATCCACATATTTTTAACCCTTTTAAGTACGTCTTGCCCAGGCCCTTCTTGAAACATTAGCCGATACAATGGAACAGGGAACACACTTTCAGTGAGATCCTTCATAAGACGCTTTCTTTTTACATTGGAGAGGTACTCAAGAGAGAATCGCGCCCTAAGGAAACGATAGGACGTTACAACTTCACGCAAGAACCTTGAAATTGTGTAATGAGGGCCAATAGCTGAAGAAACAAAAAAATCAGGCATAGGAACTGCTAACATAGTTTGAAAAAAACTGCACAAAAACGGGTCTCTTTCGTCCCTTATCAATATGAAACGTGATACAACTTGCTGAAGAAACAAGTGGCACACCGACAGACCACCTTTCTTTACTCTACGAAACAAATTTGTCCTTGATGTTCGCTCCCACGTAGAACACCAGATAAACGTGGCAAAAATTCGGTGAAATTTTTGAATGTGCTTACGTGTACAATACAGTGCCTGCAGAAGATACATAATTTTCGCAGCGAGAAAAACATTACAAATAGTGGCACGTGCAAAAATCGACAATTCGCGGCCACCCCATGCATCGGCCATCGCACGCATTTCATCCGTTTTTTCGAGCCAGAGTGACTCGCTTTCACGATACCCTTCCAAAGGCACCCCCAGGTAAGAGCTAGGTGTCGTGAGCCACCGGATATTTTCAAAAACACCGGGCGTGGCACTCCAGTGGCCATGCCAGAGACCAATGCACTTTTGCTTATTGATTTCACTACCGCTTTTCTCGCAAAACCTTTCAGTAATTCTTAATAATGCGCTAACACTCTCCCTATCTTCAGCAAATAGGGCAACGTCATCCGCATAAGCAAGAACACGTACTTCACAGGACTGTATCTTAAAACCCCTGACTTCTGTACTATTAACTATTTTTCTACAGAGCGGCTCCAAAAATAAAGCAAAAAGTAAAGGAACTGAGCTACGAGTACGATGCTTCAAAGCGGTACAAAAGCGCCTCTAGTGAATGCGGTGTTGCCTTAGAAACGAGCTGTTTCTAAGGCTCAGGCGTGCGTCGCTTGCTCAGGCGCACATTTCGTTGCCGCGCCGAACGCTGCGTTGCTCGACGCTCACCGCGTCCAATGCGGGGCGTCCAAGGCGAAGCAGAGTAACGCATGAGTTGTTTCTTCGTCTAGCCGAACCAAATATAGCCAAGCAACAGCAGTTCACCAAGCTAAACAGTGGTTCAACAACTAAAATAAAGGCTAGTATGCTTCGCATCCTGGGCTTAACCTTACCTAAGCCACAGCCATTTTTTTTTCTCATCTGCTAGCCAGAAAGCTTCCAAAACTCTGTCAGGTGAAAATCCATTCGGCCAGAGCAAACCGAACGCCCACCGAAGTGCACCGCGCGGTGGTCGGGGCCATACAAAAAAAAAAAAACATATGCGCTCTGGCTCGCTCTGGCAGCCCGCGGGTAGGGTAGCGAGAACAAAAAAAATTGAAGGGGCTCAATGTGTCCTCGGCGAATAAAAGTCAAAGTAGAAAAAATAAATAAGAACGTAGTTACTCTGGCTGGCTTTAGTGTCTTGACATGGATGTTCTGGCGTAGGTAAAAAAAAAATGTTGATATTTTTTTACGTGACATGACGGCACAAATGAACCACCGCAACGCATCGTCTCATTGGACCTCGCTGCGTGCTTTGTCAACTCGTCTGCTAGTGTATTGATTTCGCTTGTCTCGTTGTATGTTCCGATGTAAGACCTTAGAAAAGTCAATGGAGCTTTGGCGTCAAATGTTTAAAACAACATTAAACCCACAAAGTTCCGCAATTGAAAATTTAAAGCAAAACTTTGGAAATGTCAATGCACGTTTCACATCAAGAGCTTATTAGATTTATACCCATGAAGTTTCGCAAATGATATCCATGCGCTCCATAGATTCCGTGGCCTCAGTGAGATGCCGCGGCGAGCCCGCTCACAGTCAAAGCGCCCTTGAAACTTTGAGCTCGGATGGGACTGCTTGGCGTTCTGTGACTGCCGGTGTATGGGCGTTGCCACGAAATCCAGCCCGAGTTCGCAATCTTTACGGTTAAATGTCTTTTCGAGCGTCAAAAAGACATTCTAGACAAAATCCAGAGGGATTTCCGGCGCCGGCGGCCGCTTTGGTTGGCGGTGCATGGACAGCACGTAAAAATTTCGGGGGGGGGGGGGCTGAAGCCCCATAAGCCCCCCCCCTCCTGGCTACGCCCCTGGTATGTATGTATGTATGTATGTATGTATGTATGTATGTATGTATGTATGTATGTATGTATGTATGTATGTATGTATGTATGTATGTATGTATGTATGTATGTATGTGGGGCAACTGATGGTGGTCTCCTCCGGAACAGCCCTCTGCAAAGTGTTGAACGCGGTTTAAATAATGGATCCGGGACCTCGAAGAGGTGCGACTTAATGCTAACACATTTAAGAACGCCACCCCCTACCGCTCCATAGTGGGCGCAGTTTGTTGGTGCTCGTCTCTCTTTGTATCTCCCCCTCCCAGTTCGCAAGACTCGGGAGGAACGAGCACGCCTGGCTGCGGCCTGGAGCATGCTAATGTACTCGTGTCGGTGCTGGCGAAATGCTGGCGACAAAAAAAACATCAGCGGGTTTTTCCAACTAACCTGTTCGCGTACGATTCGCGAAACAGTCACGGAAGATAACAACACAATGGCACCGGGCACGCGTCAAAAGCGTGTCCGCCATGTGAACGCACGTCACAAAGGAAAGATAACGTTAATTCCAAGTATCGGGAGATTAAAGTACAGTTATAATGCTGTGACGGTAAATGAGCCGAGTTCACAGTAAGATTACATGCTTGTTTGTGTGCGTCTGTTTGCGAGTGTGTTGTGCATGTCTATGTCTTCCTGTGAGCGTGTGTGTGTGTGTGCGTGTGTGTGTGTGTGTGTGTGTGTGTGTGTGTGTGTGTGTGTGTGTGTGTGTGTGTGTGTGTGTGTGTGTGTGTGTGTGTGTGTGTGTGTGTGTGTGTGTGTGTGTGTGCATGCGTGCCTGCGTGCAGTGCACACTGGATAATTTGCTGATAACAACAAATCCCTTATCGACATTTTAATTACTGCGTTCGGAGCATTCATTTGCATAGTGGAATGTGCCTTGTATTGTCCAATGCCATTCTTAGCGGCTATGAAGCTGCGTGCGTTGGGCTGCTAAACACGAGGACGTGCGCTCAATACTGGCCACGGCATCGGCATTCCGATGGGCGTGAAATGCAAAACTGCTCGCGCACTCAGATTTAGGTGCCCGTTAAAGGACCCCGGATTGCCAAAATTAATCCGGAGTCCCTCATTACAGCGTGACTCGTAATCAGACCGTGGTTCTGGCAAGGAAAACCTAGGAATTTCAAGGCCGTTCCATATACGCATATTGTAAAAACCTTCCAACTCTATTCAGAATCGAGATACCCACGTAGCTAAATTAGCGATTGGAATTATCGCGCGGCACTGCAACTGAACTCCAAGGCTATAGCCACATTTTTGCTATCACCGGCTGGCTGATAAGCCGCTTCCTGCTCTTGCACTAGCAGATACGATGCATAGTGCTGGCGATCACCATATCAGCCGCTGACGTCAAGACAGAGCGCGGCACGCGCATTCTTTCTTTTATATATGAATCTTAGGAACCCAGAATATCTGGCGACTATAGTATCTTTGCGTACAGCCGGAAAAGATTACGGTGAACTGCTTCGGAGAGTAGAAGGCTTGAATTTTGCTATAAAAGTGCACTCGGAAAAAAGAACGAACAGTGCTATAGTTAGAATTCCTAATGATGAACTAACTGAGCACTGTGATTTGCAGTGGAGGTTTTGCGCGTTGATTCATATTACTCCCCTACACATGTGCAAATTCTCCCAGCAAACGGCCCTCAATTTGTCTATCTGTTAATATTGTTATTATCATCAGCCTACTCAAATCACCTGGGAGACGAATATGCCGCTGTCACTGACCTGCGCCTTTCAGAGTGGTGCGAATGTTCCGAGTTACACGGTGAACAACGGGACGATAGTTGTAATCTTAAGAGCATCTGTGCTAAATCATTTGGACGCATAATAAAACGCGTATAAGTTTCCCGTGAAACTCCCGCCTTTGTGAACATAGCTGCAGTATAGTTTTCTTAAAGCGTATCGCTTTTTTTTTTTTGGCTCACTCGCACGTTCTAGAGGTGGTTCGACTCTCACCACCTATACAAAGGCGTCAATGCAAAATCACGGGTTCTCGCGCTACCGAGTTGAGGAGGAAAGCGGGGAGGGGGGGGGGGCAAAATATTTTTATAAAAATACTGATCTAAAAAAATCGAAAATGATTATTCGAAATAACGACATATAAAGTAAGCACAATTCACTTTCAGCAGATTTTAGCATTTTAAAGGCGCAAAGGTATTACTTTGTTCTTGGCTATACCCCTGCAGACCGGTGCTTCTGCCACAAGAAATAGCGCACCCGTGAAATTCTACGTACAGCTAGCCTTTATTTCGTGCAGAATGGGCGTTGCTCACATGAGCGCGGCAGTTTTGGTGCGTGTATACAGTCGCGTTACTTTCTTTTGCGTGCTTGCCCAAGCCGTGTCGTGCGCTTCGGGCCACGGCACCCGAAATTTAGCCGGAACTAGCGCACTGTCGTTATTCGGCAAACGAAGGCGTGTCTGCAACCTGTTCGTTGCTGCTGCTGCGTCCGAGCCGCAATGCGAAGAAACGGTCGCGCGGTGCTTGCCCGCACTCCACAGGTGAGCACATTTTAGGCCGCAATAACTGTGGGATGGAATGCCATTTAAATGATATAATGAAATAAATGCTGTGTTACCACGGTGTTTCATATGTGACACATATGAGTATAAATTTTGCGTGAGTATCGCCTTAACTATGACTGTCGCAATTCTCTCTTCATGGGGCTAGTAAATCTCCATCTGAAGGAAGCATCATATACAACATAAGTTCCTGAACACCACGAACGCAAAACGTCTAGTATACTGTTGTGTTTCCACACCGTCTTTAAAAGGGCCTTGAACCATTCTTTATCGGAGGAGAGAAACGGATTTGAAGTTTAAATAGGCTAGTATTTCCTAAATGCATTACGCAGAAAGGTACTTCAATGCGTTCAACAGAAGCGGAGTTATTGGCAATCAATCAAACACGGCCTTCGCGGTGCTTCCGGTCCTTGTCTCGCACTGCGTAGGCTACGGGGGACCGGGGCGTGCCCACAACGCTACGTCTTCTAAATGTCACCGTGGCGCGCAGTCCAAGTTTTATTTTGGATGTTAACGCAGACGCCACTACTTCCGATTTTGGCGTCTTCGACGCGCCCAACGTAAGCCGAACGCGATTGCCCTCACGGAGCCGCCGTGCGCTTAGCCAGTGGATTCGTCGCGACACCCCGCGGCCACCGTAGCATCTACGCTACGTATCTGCGCTACGTATCTACGCTACGTGCTTTGTGCACGTGCTTGAGTGCGTGCTCGCGCTCTTGTGCTACAGTCTGACCATGCTGCGTAGTGCGGACTGGCTTTGTCCTTCACCAGCTTGACCGACGGATATATTAGTCACATTCGACTTGCGCCTTTTTGAAGCGCTATCAGCCCGTTTCAATAAGTATCAAGATCGTTTTGGAGGATCTGGTGGTCCCCAGAGGTGTTAACGGGACGATAAACTATGCAGTCGCCAGCTAATGCGCGCATGCATGATGGCAAGTTGTTGGGTAGGTCATTAATGTAGATTACAAAGAGTAAGGGATCAAGAACGCTTTCTTGTGATACACCGGTAGAGACGGGAAAGGGGCGAAGAGAAGCTGTTAGCGAAAGTAAACTGCTGCCTGTGCGAAATAAAATTTCGAAGTCAAAATAAAGTTAGTAAATCAAATTTAATGAAGATAGTTTTAAAAAACAGGCGATAATGCGGTCACATAGTTTAGAAAAATCCAGGAAGACGCAGTCAGTTCGAAGGTTTGTGTCCATGTCAAAATGTAAATCTGTCGGAAATTCAATGTAAATCTGTCGGAAATTCTAGCAATCGCGTTTCGCCCGACAAACCTCTCGTTAAACAAACCATGCCGATTATGAAAAAAAGTTGTTCGACTCTAGGTGATGGTAAGCATCAGATGCAATAATATGCTGCATCATATCTCGCAAGCATATCTCACCTACGAATTAGAAGCCATTCAGAATCGTGCTGCACGCTTTATCATGTCAAACTACTCAAGTAAAACCAGCATAACTGAACTAAAACGCACACTCGATCTTCCCAGTCTCCAATCACGTCGTATCATCTCGCGTCTCTGCATGCTTCACTCTTACTACTATCACCCAATAGCCAGACACCCTCGACTACAACCCCCGCCTAGAATCTCTCCCCGCCTCAACCACAGCTGTCCAATCGCGCACATTCAATGCCGTACGTCGTCGATGAGGGATTCTTTTTTTCCTAATGCAATAGCGCTGTGGAACACTCTGCCCGACAGTATTGTTTCTTCCGCCGACCACACGACTTTCCGTGGGAAACTAACTATCTACTACACCTAGAATGGTTCGTCTCAAATGCATTTGCTTATTGACCCCTTTTATGTAATTAATTGATAATAATTCGTTCTCACGCATAATATGTTTTTAATAGTATTTATGTACTATATATTTTGTTGTATATTATGGTTTCTTTACAGTGATTTTGATGTTACTACTGCTTGCTCGGTTCCCTCCTGAGCGTTGTTTCCGTTTCTATTCTTCGTCTATCTTTCCTTCCTCTTTTCCCTCTTTAGCGTGATGAGTTCCTCATACTTTGTTTGCCCCCGCCTTATGTAATGCCTCCGGGCCTTTAAGGCTTCAATAAATGAAATAAATGAAATGAAATCATATTGCAGCATATGCACGTCAGCGATATCGGCCGCTAGTTTTCAGCCAAGTTTTTGTTCGTCTTTGAAGATGAGTATGACTGTCGCGGTTTTTCAATCTTGGGGAATCTGAGCTGTCAATAAAGACTTACAGGAAATATAGAACGAAAATCTACCAGATACTGAAACTGTTTTTTTTTGTATTTTAGAATTAATTAACATCGTCAGTACCCGCTGAAGAAGATACATTTAAGATGTTACTAAGTTGAGCATTACCATCAATACTAATGCCAATAGGTTCCATGTACCGGTAATCTAGGTCTTCAACAACGGGCAAACTGGTAATACTTTCTTTCGTGAATACAGATGAAAAGAATTTATTGAAAACCTGCGCGCACTCGCTGTGAGGAATGGGGGCATCGTTTTCCGCGCGTATCGGCAACCCGCCGTGGTTGCTTAGTGTCTATGGTGTTGGGCTGCTAATCGCGAAGTCGCGGCATCGAATCCCGGCCACGGCGGCCACATTTCAATGGGGGCGAAATACGGAAGCACCCGTGTACTAAGGATCAGGTGCTCGTTAAAGAACCCCAGGTGGTCCAAATTTCCGTAGTCCCCCAGTTCGGCGTGCCTCATAATCTGATCGTGGTTTTGGCACGAGTACGCGTCGAGGGTATAGAATTTATCGGAACTTTTTAGGATTAGATGTGAGGGCTGAAAGAACGTCATGGGAGAAGTATTTATTCTCGAGACCAGTGTGCCGTGCACTGCGTGAACGCTAAAGAACCCCAGGTAGTCAAAATCAATGCGGAGTCTTCCCCTAAACCAGAACGCATGCCTGATATTCACAACGTCGCTTCGCCATGCAAAATCCCCGAATTTTAATTTAAACTACAACACGCTTCTTGCACGTAAACGGATGGCGATTAGCAAGTTGGCAAGAACTTGTAGAATTTTTTAATTTCGTGCTAAAGTCGGTCACGAAACGCCGGACGTGGCCTCATCGACAGTATACCGTGACTTCATGACGTAGAGCAAAGTTTTCACACGTTGTGCAGCAACACCTTCGTCGTGACTCGTCAATGGGCACGTTGTTTTGAGTCGTGGTGAAGACACATAACTACATATAAGGTCGGCAATGCTAATTACGGCCGTTCAGGCATTTACTGTCGCCGCTATGTTACGCAGATGTGTAGCTCGGTAGGCTGACACGTGAAACGAGAATTACGAGAACGATCTTCCGAAAGTCCCGCCACCAGCATTCCCGTTTCGCGAGACAAGACTGCGTCTGCGCACAGTCTAGGACGTGGGCAACCTACATTTGCTCGGGTCCGTGGTGTCGCAACGCACCAAACGCCCGCGTATCGCAGGCGCCCCTGCGGGAATCGGTGAACTCGTCCACAAGTGCCAGCATGGGAGCTTTATAGCGTTACAGTTCCAAGATCACCTGGCTGCGTCGGCATGCCTTTGCAAATGCACAATAAACGGTAGGCGCAAATATTTTCGTGAACGATCATACCACGAAGTCACTTCAAATCATAGGTTATCACGAAGAAATTTTCCTCCTCCTCAACCAAAGCTCAAAAAAGCACAGGTCGTCACTTACAGACAGTTGCAGACTAGGACATACATCACACCAACAACACTAAGCAGGATCAATCCTGGCCTTCCTACTGAATGCCCACACTGCGGCCACGAATACAACAGCTTCGAACACATGCTCCTGCTGTGCCCTGCCAACGCGAGCACGGACTTTCCCGACCAGTCTTTCTGGGACTCAGCGCTCAGAAGCACAGAGCTCATCGCTCAGCTCAAGGCTGTCCAGAGGGCCCGGGCCGTCGCCGAAGGACTCTGTCTACCGGCCCCGACCTGGGTGGAGCCGCCTGATTGATTTCCCCTCAGGACCTAAATAAAGTTCTAACTCACTCACTGGTGAACGAGCACACAACGTAGTACACATTGCCCACTCGAGCGCACCTTCTCACCGCATATCTCAATAGGCCACGGCATATGCAAACCCAACCGAGCTCCTGCCAGTATCATTGACTCCCTTGCTGCAATGCCATTCAGTGCGACAGCTATAAAATAAGCTTCAAATCAGCTTTAAAATAAATAGCTAGCTCTCTCTCCCGCTCTTCCTCGGCCAGTATCCCAGCAATGTGGGCACATGTTCCCCAATGAAATGGCGCAACCCACCCACTCTGGGGGATCGGTCATGAATCGGGCGGTGAAAAAAAAAACTGTTACCAATATTTTTTTTTAATTAATTAAGGTGAAATGAAATAAGCATCTTGCAAATGGGATATAAAGCGTCTAGTTTTACAGATATGAATGTGTGTTGAAGGAGAAGTAGAAGAAGAAGAGAAGGTGCCAGCCACGCCGTTCCATTAAACAGCCCTCCACAACAGCAGCACGTCACCAGCACAGGCAGGCAGCGTAGAAGATGGGTCAGGGCAGCAGCAGCACCGAAGGGAGTCCAGAGGAGCCGCTCAGTCTGTCGCACAGCGAGAAGACGGCGATTCGCGCGTCCTGGCAGGCGTTCTGCGACTCCCACCCGGAGCCCGGAGCCTTCCTCTTCTCGGCGCTCCTGGACAAGCATCCGGAGTACCAGGCGCTCTTCGGGGAGCTCAGGGACGTGCCCCGGAGTGGCCTCGTCAAAGTTCCCTTCTACAAGTCAGTGTGTGCGCGGCGAATTGCACTCCGTGCGAATCATTCATGGAGCGTCGCGAGAGGGTTAGGGACAGGAGAAGATACAACGGAGTCCCGCGTCCACGATCGTGCACTTCCATGCTGAGCACGCTACCTACTAGTGTGGGCAGAGCGCGAGGTAAACGGGACGGACGGAAGCTGACGCACACAGCGCTGTCTGTGTCCACTTCTGTCCCGTCCCGTCTACATCGCGCTGCAGCCACAGTCACCAATGACCAAGAAGCCCGACTTTCTGCACTTTTGAACCCACTAGTTGACCCAATACCAAGAAATTGAGTTTGGCAGACCATGTGTGATGCTTAGAGGAGATGTCGATTGTTAGTTATGGAAACAAATGGAGTGCCTTAAATAACGACGGAGGATTAGGTGGTGCGATTAAGTTGGGCAATTTACAAGCGTATAGATGGAGTTATCCGATGCAGATATTGCTGAGCGAGGTCATCGCGCTGTAGTGGGCATAAATTAGACTGATCATCATCATCAGCAGCAGCATCATCATAATACTGATCATACCACAGGAAAATTTGGCAGCATGTTACGCTCCTGTAACACGTGAAGGCGAAGGCCTGCTGCACAGTTGGTAATCCGATAACTGATAACTGATAATACGCTCAACAAAGTCAAACGAACAGTGCATACATTCATTTAAGTTCACTCACACAACACACAGAACAGCATACGTTTCAACCCTCTGCTGAGAGGATGCAACGTAAAGTCGAAGAGAAACGTCTCTAGCGCGAGCCTGACCCCGCTAAACGAGCGCGCGAAGCCGCAGCTAATTTCGTCGGAAACAAGCCGAAGAAACCGCCGGGCGAAAGCAACAACGCGACGATGTGAGACTGCGCATTACCAAGTGTACCAAGTGTGCAGCCTTTCGCCTTCGCGTGATACAGGAGTGTAACATGCTGCCGAATATCTGGGGGGGAGGTATGAGCCATTACATATTGTTGCTTGCTTACGGGGGTATGAGCCATTGAGGTGGTCACGTGTTTTTTTTTTGTGTTAGTCAACAAGACGCCGCATTTTTGTGCGTTGTATGCGTGATTCCAATGAATGTATGCACTCTGCGCTTCCCTTAGCTGAATGCTTGTAGCATCTGCATTACGAGAGGGATAGACACATTGAATTTTTCGCTTGCTTAGGGAAGGTATGAGCCATTGCTGATGGTGATAGTTCGTGTGCCATTGAACCGGACTACTCGTTTTTTTTCTTTTTTCAGGGCCATCAGGGGTATGAACCACTTAAGGCTTTCGCCTTAATAAACAAATAAATCAGTCAAGGTAGGCGGTGACGAAATCATGATGGAGGGCCGCGGCAATAGCAATGTCGCGGTGTAATAGGCAATTGTTCTCCCATCACGTTCAAATTTGAAGCACACGTGCATACGGTGATGACAAACAGAACCTTTGTAAAATTTTCGAGAATATATAAACCTGGCGTCGCCTGTCACTGCAACGGCGAAATATAGCCTATGGTTTTGCTCGAGCAATGACAGGGAGCGCCAGCGTGTGTCATGGCTTTAGTGTCGTCTATATAGCTTCGCCCTAGATTGGTGGATGGATATTACAAACATCCGCTCTGAGACGGGTGGGGGAGTGGCTGATTAAGCTCGTTGTGTTTACCTTCCTCCCGAGCTGCTGAACGCCATAGAAATGATTGCCCTATAAAAAACATGTATTTTCGTTCCGAGTGTTCCTGTCTTTGCGCCACCAGTGCCCCAGCTGTCTTTTATTGTTCTCCGCCGCGTATTCGTTAACCCTTCCTCTGTTATATCACTAAAGCCAAAAATCCCAAACTGGGCAACCATATACGTCCTCATTTACCTCTGAATGGGTGTACACTGTGATATAGTAAAAAATATGCCCTACGGTTACTGCGCTATTTCCACAAGACACGCCTGTATATTGAGCGTGTCCTACCTAACGGTTATCCAAGTGGTCACAAGAGAGCGAAAAAGTTAAAAACACGGCACAAGATACGCTTTTAATGACTATGGTGTTCGGTCGCCACACCTCTGACGACCGAGCAGAAAAGGTATTCTAATCGTATCTTGCTCCATCATTTTCAATATTCTTTTTCTTTGAACTTGGCTAGCGTTAGCTAGGGCACACGGTATAACCTCCCTGGTGTACAGTCGTCATCGGCAAATTTTACATTATAATACCATGTTCTCAGAAACTCTGTCTTCGCGCACTATAGTGCACTGCTTTTTTAATTATTGTAAAAAGTTAAGGGCGGCGGGGCCTTTGATTTCATTCTTTGCTGCTCGACACAGTTCCATCGCTGGCTCTTTAATTCTTCATCGCGCCCATCCATTGTATATTATGTTTTAGGGAGAGTTGCGCCTAAGAAAGAACGAACGCAGGTAAAAAACGAGGTGGACGAAGAGAGCGCAATCAACTGGATTTATTTGTGTCGAATCTGCACAGATATAGGCAGTGCTCACATGTGACAGAAAAAAAGGGAGAGGGAGGAGAGGGCTAATCAAACCTGCCGTATTTCGTCACTGCGCTCTTTTCGCATACCTCGTTCTTTTTCCTGTGTCCGTACTTCCTTAAGCGCAAGTATCTCCCTAAAACAGTCATGCACCAACTCGCCCAGTAAAAAGTTATTCTATTGAACCATTGTATACTGTTCCTGGACTTCTAAATTTACCTTTAATCTCTTTTCCTCGTCACTGTCCTCGCCGTTACCGTGATATTTACTTATCAGCTTCCTGGTTCTTCTTTTACAGTTCTATGGGCACATGAAAACCACAGCCACCTATAAACATTCCTTCGTATTCCTCAGTCGTTTTTCAAAGCAGATATATCCCTCTAGGCCTCCCGTATGTTAAAGGACGTCCAGCCCGTATTTCCCTGTACTTCCCCGTTTGTAGCTTCTCTCTATGCCCCTAAAGCTAGCCCTCAAACAGCTCTTCGAGCTCTAGGTAAGTTTGCGCTTCGTATTTCAACTTGATGCAACCCAAAGCTTCCGTACGTAAGCCTAAAAGAACGACGACTCCTTTCCACACGCCTCGCACTACTTCATACTTACAATAGTGTTCCTGTATATGCTCCCGCAGGGAGCATATACAGGAATACTAACTGGATGGATGGATGGATGGATGATTGAGGCTCAACCCTTTGAATCGGGCGGCGGCGGCGCGCGCCACCTAGCCTTTAATGGTTCTATATGCATGCATACCTATGTATTTACTCCTTTACTTTTGCGTTGATATAATCCACCAATCAGAGAGTCTCCGTTTAGTTATTTCTACCTGTTCAAAGTCTATTCTACTTTCACTGTCTTTAAAACGCAAAGCTTTGAATAGTTCCCCGATAGATTCAACTGCAGGGTGAAGTTGTTTACAAGCAAGTATCAGGTGTTCAGCCGTTTCCTCCTCCTCTCCACACGCCTCGCACACCAAATCTATCTCCTGGTATCTGGCTCGGTACGTTTTAGTCCGCAGTACACCTGTCCTGGCTTCAAACAACAATGAGCTTCCCTTAGAGTTATCGTAAATATTTTATTTGGCTATTTCTTGCTTAAACGTCCTGTATGTCTCCAATGCCGATTTGGTTTGCATCTCTGTACTCCACATACCCCTCTCTGTCTCCTTAACCTCTTTCTTGACAGATGATTCCTTACTTGTCCCCCCGCTACTGCCCAAGTATTTGCTTGTCAATTTTCTAGTTCGCTTCGTCCACCTCGTGTCAACATTCCTCGTGTATAAGTAACTGAAAACCTTCCTAGCCCACCGAATTTCCCCCATTTTTCTCAATCGCTCCTCAAATGCTATCTAGCTACTAGCCTCTCTGCCCTCGAAAGAAGACCATCCCAGATCCCCCTGCACTCCAAGATCTGGTGTCTTGCCATGTGCTCCCAGAGCGAGCCTACCCACACCACGTTGCCTAATTTCCAACTGTTGCCGGGCCTCTGTTCTAATACATAGAACTGCATTGGCAAAAGTCAGGCCTGGTACCATTACCACCTTCCATATCCCTTGTACTACCTCGTACCTATTGTAGTTCCACAGTGCCCTACTCTTCATAATCGCTGCACTTGTGTTACCTTTAGTCGTTAGACATTTTTCGTACTCTGTCAAATACTCAATGCCATTATTTATCCACACCCCAAGGTACTTGTATTTATCGACTATCTCCAGCGTGGCCTCCTGTATCTTATGCTCGCCGCAAATGTTATCATTAAAAATCATGACTGCTGATTTTTCTTTGCTAAACTTCAAGCCTAATCTGTCTCCTTCTGTACCACATATGTCCATTAATTCCTGCAGATCTTCTGCAATGTCAGCCATTAATACAATATCATCCGTGTACATCAGTCCTGGTAATGACTGATGTTCAATCAATTTTCCTTGTTTGAAAAATGATAGGTTGAAGCCGAGTCCGCTTTGCTGTATTTTGGCCTCTAAACCTTGTAGGTACAGCATAAACATCAGAGGTGACAATGGGCACCCCTGCCTAAGCCCCCGCCGAATCATTACAGGCTCCAAACCTGCTTTTCCCATTGTATAATCACCCGGTTACCTTTATAGATATCTTTTAAGAAATTGGTTACTCCATCTTGCACTCCTAAAGTTTCTAGAATGCCCCACAAGCCCTCTTGAAGTACACTGTCATATTCCCTTGATGTCCAAAAAAGCCAGCCATAGGGGTCTGTGTTCCTTTTCAGCTATTTCAATGCACTGTGTTAGCGAGAGCAGATTGTCTTCTAGCCTCCTATGCTTCCGGAACCCATTTTGTAGCTCTCCAAGTACCCCCTCGTTCTCTACCTATGCCTGCAGTGTGTCCTTTATAATCTGCATAACCACCCTGTAAACCACTGACGTCACTGTTATAGGCCGGTAGTTATTTATGTCAGCTTTGTCCCCCTTTCCCTTATATATCATTCTCATCCTATTTAGCCTCCATTCGTCAGGTATTAGGAAGGAACAGCGCCAACTAAGACGATCACAAGAGGGGAGAACGACACAGGACAAGCGCGCCTGATTCAAGTATGCGCGCAGGACAAGCGCGCCTAATTCAAGTATGCACCATCTAGCCCAAATGAATGTTCTCCTGAACTATGTTTCGAAAACACAGGGCCCTTTCTTATGTGACAACCTTTCGTCTAATTCAAGTATGCACCATCTAGCCCAAATGAATGTTCTCCTGAATTTGTCAGGTACTTTACATCCACTAGCATTTTGCTCACCACCTCCCTCAATGCTTTCTTAGATTTCGGGCCCAATTTCTTTATTAACGTAATTGGAATACCATCGGGGCCTGCCGATGTGCTACTTGGTACCCTCTTCTCAGCCCTTTCCCACTCTTTTTGTCCAAGCGAAAGCAGTGGGTTGACCGGGCTATCCCTCTCCGACGTACTGCATGTACCATTTCTCTGTTTTGTAAAATTTTCCCTCATCATGGTTACAAAGCTCAGGTCTGCCCTCTACCGCGCGCAGGACGCACTGCTCGGCGATGGCCAAGCTGCTGAGCGACGTGGTCAAGACGCTGGACAGGCCCGAGTTGCTCGCGGACGTGGTGAGGACCAACGCGCTCGAGCACGCCACCCGCGACGTGATGCCGCTGCACTTCGAGGCCCTGTGGCAGCTGGTCGAGATGCGCGTAGGCCTCGCAGCGCCTGGGACACCCGCCGCCGCCGCGTCGTGGGAGAAGCTGCTCGAGGTACGCGTATGCGGACCGGTGTACCGGTAATTCGAACCACGTGGTTTCGGTGTATTCCAACGCAAGCGATAAACGCGCAACGACGCCAACCTCGCTGGACCGGAGGATGTATGCTCCCATGCGGAGGAGTCCACCAAAACTATCGGAAAGCGGATAAACAGTTCCGACATCTTGGCCCATATCTGACGCAACTACGCTACGCAACTGTACAGTGACACAACCACGCGACAAGGGGCACTCATTCAAGCCAGAGCTGTCATTGCACCCTGCGACCTAACCGCGTCGTTAATTCCTTTTCCCAGACCCTATATACGCTAGTGCAAATGGCACTGTTCGGAATATTCACCTGCAGCATGTGGTCTGTCTGTCCGTCTGTCGTTCCGTTCATATCTAACTTCCTTTAAGCTAACTTGGGTCACTAGTTATAGACCATGGTCTAATGGGTCATCGGGCTGCTGTGCTGAGGAGGCCGAGTTCGAACCCAACCGTCAACGTTTTATTATTTGGAAACTTCACCTTGTTCGCGGCATGTATGTACGTTTGTCTACATCTAACCTCTTTCACGCCAACTTGGATCACTGGGTATGTGACCTTGGGTACAGTGTAACAGTGTAAACAAGAACGGCGTCGTACCGTTGAGGCACGGCCACCCGGCCGTGGCCGAGGTAGCGTCCGCTACCGCATTCGCGTCCTTTCAGTCTCTGTGCATGATCACGGCGCCTCTTCTTTGCACGTGTATCAATATGCGCAATCCCTGTAGCACACCAGGCGGTGCCCCGTCGATTTCAATGTAAAGCTCTGTTTACAACTTGACATCGGCGGCTTTGTCTCCCCATTGCCAATGGTGCGCAGTGAGCACACTACCCTTATATTCCAGTATGCTGTACTTTGGGTATATATGTCTGCTCTTCAATGAAAAAAGAAATCCTCACACAACTTATCCGCGGCTGGGCAGAATCTAATCCACGTCATATATATTCGTGTCTGAATACATATACACATGCAGACACGCACCATGCACATACTTCGCGGCGGCGCTACTAGGTGGCGCGTTTCGGCGGTGGCAATACGGTATGTCGTTACATTGCTTCAATGGTAATCGCGTCAATGTTGACAGTCATCCTGAAATGGCTTCTGACGGATTTTTAAAATTCATTTTCGATGAAGACGTTCAGCGTATTCGCAGAACATGTATAGCTTTCAGTGCCCGAGAACAGAACTGAGCTGCTATTGGCAATGCTGAATCGTGCCACTTTGGGTAACCAACAGCAACGATGCTGTTAAAGGACTCTAGTAGACTAAAATACTGTGGCACCACGCTTTGGAGGGGACATGTATTGTGAATACGCCACAGGTCACACTCTTGCTTTCCCGCAAAACCACATCCGAATTAAACTAGCTTGTTTGTGAAGGGGGAAAAAGCTTTTTATTCGGAGCAAGTTACAACTTACACGATGCTCTTTCTCAATGCCAAAAATTATAGACTCTACCGTACCATGCTACACTACTGTACACTACAGTATTGTAAATACTGTACTATCTTCTATTTATTTTGGGTGGCTCAGTGGGCTCTAGCTATCAAGTTCGAAAGACTTTTTTTTCAGGCAGCGCGTAATCTGCGTGAGCAGACACTCGAAATTGAGCTGATATGCACGAGTTAGAGTCACTACATAAAGAGCACTGCCATTTTTTTTAGAGTGGTAAAGTATGCTTTAAGGGCTATTTCTATTTATTTACGTTGCAAATCTCGATTACTCAAGGAGAAAACATGGGCATGAACGAGGGCAACATTTATCGTTCTGAATTTCGCGGCTACGCGGGTAGGTAATTGTGACGTCATAAATTTCGAAATATTTTAGTGTGCTACCATTCTGTGCGAAAAAATGTAAGAAATTGAGAGGTAAAGTTTTTTTTTATTCCTTTAATATGCAATCTCGGCCTCTTCTACTAATAAACAATTAACTGATCTAGCTAGACCATGCAGTGAATCTAGTAACGTTGATGCAGTGTCAAGGTTTTATGGCACCCCAGGAATTAGTGCGGGAACTTCAAGATAACGTCGCCACCAAGAGCGATTCTCAGCCGTGTGCAGCAGCAGCGTTTCGATGCAAGTGTAAAAATGCTCGTGTACTTAGGCCTATTTTTAAAGAAATCCATGTGGCTAAAGTTATTCCGGAATCCTCCATTACGGTGCCACTCAACACCCCAGTGATACACCAGTCGTACTTTGGGAACTTAAAGGGCTGCTAAACAGAAATATGTACACTAAATGAGTATGACTGATAAAAGTATTCTTTCAAAACTATGTTTGCCAATCTTGTGGTAATAGTTTATTATTAGAATAGGAAGCGAAGGTCACAGTAACATTTCTTAAATTTCGCACCGAAACCCCAAGGCTGAAAAACCAGTGTGACGCGCATCATTTTTTTTTATTTGGGCTGTTTTGGCCGGGTAGAAGTTCTTGAAACTAGCTAAGTTCAGTCTTTGACTCGTTTAGAATAGATTGTAGTTCGTATCTTTACCGATGACACGTTGTCTACAGGTTCGAGCAAACGACGTCAGAATCCATGACGTCACGCCTAGCCAATGTGGTAACTTCAAGGTCGCGTCGCCAACCGTCTTAAATTTGTTCTTGCGCCTTTTCTGGCTTACCGTGTGTCTGCTTGTGTTAGAAGTAGCTTTCATGGTAATATAGTTGGGTGAACTTACTAAGACAGCTCAGACAGTTTTTCTTTGGTGTCCCTTTAAGCCTCATGAATCATTATTTGATTCCCGAGCCTTTCCTGCCGAGACAATTCAACTTTCACTAATTACGGAGGCCTCCTTGGTATTTTTGCAATCGTAATATAGCTCAACTTCCCACTCCATTTTATTGTCCGTTTAAGATCCTAATCAACCAATATTAATCAATGAATACACGTTATTAAGACCCATGCATATACTAAGCAAATTGAAAAAGCCAACCAGGCATAGTATTTACTCTGTAGAAATACGAGACTATTGCCCGTTTTGAGAAACTCGTGGCCAAAATCTGCCACTAAATGCATTAGTATTTCACAGAACTACGCCGCAATGTGTGAAGGCTTTCTGTAAAGATAACTGGAATACAAACAGCGCAATTTGCTGCAAGATTGTGAATGGCTATCTGGCTAGCACTGGCTCGCTTCAATAAAGCAGTTATTTGCAGCCTGCTCCTACAGTGAAATTTAAGTACAGAAGTGATTTCAGCACAATTCCTAATTTTAAATTGTGGCAAATTACGTGCCATAAACATGACAAACATGACTTAAGAGAGGGCACTGGGGGACTCCGGAGTAATTTCAACCGCCTGTCATTCTTTAATGTGCACCTAAGTATAAGTACACAAATGCTCTTGCATTTCGTTTCCATCAAATACAATCAGACCTCGTAATAACAAAATGAGATAAACGAAATAATGGATACACCAAGGTAAGTGAAATTCCCCTTGAAATCCCCAAGGAGATTCAGAGTGCAGTAGATGCAATAGTAATGTAACATAATGTATATAATAAAGTAATGGACATAACGAAGTTATTCTGGATCCTCCTTTAAATTTATTATAATGAGGTTTTACTGTAAAATGCCATCACCGAGGCTGCAAACTAATTTCGTATCTCCACCGGCACTGATAATGCGTTGGCCGGTCTAATTTCACCACTGCAGTCCCTGAAACCTATGGTATGCCATCTTCTGTTTATTTTTCATTATTAGCATACATTCATTTAAAAAGCTGCTTTCTACATTGCACCAACTTAAAGCACTCGCCTATTGAATATTGCATAGATCAGAAATTAAACATAATGTTATGCAAACATCTTCACATCAGGATCTCCAAATGTACTAGTATCTGTTCTGCATGCATCATGTCAAATCTGTACACTTCATTTCCCAACGCTTCTCCCACCATACCCCTGGAAAAGAGCCTGGCAACAACACTACTCACAATCCTATGTGCAGAATGTAGTCAAAGAGTGTTGGTCCACTTCTTGTGGCTGGTAGATTACTAAAAGTGTTTCTGTCTGTGTTTTCCCCTTGTGTCACATGTGCACATGCAGCAACTTATGATTTATTGCGCACCTCGTGCAGGAAATACAACAGATCACGCTGAACGTCTATGAGAACCTCGGCATCACTGCCAGCACGTCGACAGCAGCAACGTCACTAAGCAGAACCGACAGAAGCTTGGACACGAGGACGCGAGAAGCACCAAACGAGCACTTGAAGGGGGTAAAGATAAAATCAAATGCGAGCAGTCCCAAAGCAAGTAGCCCTAAAGCAGGTAGCCCCAAAGCCAATGCCCAAAAATCCAGTAGCCCAAAACCTGGTCTCAGCAATGCCGGTAGCCCAAAACCAAGTACCCCGAAGGCCAGCAGGTCAGAAGCAAGCAGCTCGAAACAGGGTAGCCCAAAAACCAGGAGTGACGGCGTCTCCCCCAAAGAGAATGAAGTCAAATCGGCTGCCAGTGGTCGCAGATGGAGCATATTTAACCGTAGTGTTGACAAACACAAAGATACTGGAGCTAAGCCGAGTGGCAGTGAAGCCAAAGGGACTGGATCTAAACACAAGGGAAACAAGTGAAGATCAGCTTGTTCGAGTGCGTGTAAGATGACACAATGCACTTAATGTGTGCTAAAAAATATTTATTCAATTCATATATCAGATATAACGATTTATAAATTGAACATTCAAAAACTATTGCCAGCGGAGCTTTGTCAAATAAATGAGCCTTCCATAGATGGCTGTGATTATAATGTGTCCTTTTTTAGTATGAATATCCCAGTGCATAAAGCTTTCCACATACATCACAGTCTGCAATGTTTGTCATTATAAATGACGACAAATGCTGACTTTGTCAGGACCATACCTAAACAAAGCCGAGTTCTTTCCCACAGTTCACTCCAGATGGTATACTTTCTATGAAAGCATTTACAAGAGTGTTTTCATTAGGCAATATATTCAATAAATATTATGTTCAAGCTACATATGTAGGAAATAAAAGTGTTCAACAGCTAACAGGCCTATATCAATGCATGGACCTTCAGAAAATCTTTCTGGCAGATTTCATGCAGCAACGTCGCATAGTGTTCCACGAGCTCCTGAGAAGTTCAAAGAAAGTCCATTCAGTCACACACATGGAGCACATTACAACAAGCAAGCAGTTACTGTTAGTAAGCACACAGAAAAAAGCATCTGCCACAGCTAGCAACCATGTGCTTGTCCGAAGCAGGCAATCCCTAGCCACATCCGCTGCTTCCATTTTGTTTTTGAAATGTCAGCGTGAGGCAGAAACACTTTCCGAGTCGAAACAACTAGCACGATTGTCAAAGGTGCACGGATGTCTGTGCAAATTGTCATCTAAAACATTGCTGCCATGCTGCATATGGCTCACAGCGTCAACACAAACAGTGCACACACAGGTCAGCCCTGTTTACTTCAACACTCCACACTGCAAGGTGCCTGAGAAGGCATGTGCCATTGACCAAGCAGCTGGTACGAAACCACATTTAAATGTAACTCTGAAAGGCAATGAGGCTTATCATAAACGCAGCATACCTATGTTTTTACACAGTACACACCAATGCCACACATGAAGCGAAGTAACAGTGTTGAGACCATGGTTGTTAGTGCTTTTAAGCTATGTGGAACACCACTGAACTGGAGACACTCTCCTTGTCTAGAACACTGTTGCTGCTCCCGCAAGTTTTGGTTTTGGCGAGTGCTGGGTTGCTTGGCAATTGTTTAAGTGGGGAAATTCACAATATGTTACAAGCTATGCTGTACATAAGCCCAAAGACACCACGGGCTCCTGACCGAGCACTCAACTCAGCTGCAAAACATTCGTGGGTTCGAAGCACGTTGCCGGTGGCTGCCCGCAGGTAAAAACAAGTGCAACTATCCCCAGCTCAAAATTTGACTTTCTTCAGGGGTGATGACTTGTAAAGAGGAACGGCTGCTCTTCACCGAAACTAAGCACAATAAAAAAAAACATTTAATTGTACAGTTTAATTCTCTGAAACTGCATAGTATGTTATGATGGACGTCGTAGTGGAGGGCTCTGGATTATGTGTAGACACCTGGGCTTCTTCAGCATGGAACTAAATTGAAGTACACAAGTGTTTCTGCATTTCATTGGAATTGAAATGTGCCGTGGATCGAACTTGTAACTTCATGCTCAGTATAGCACCACAGCCATAGCCACAGAACTACCACAGCAGGTCTTTGACCCAAGAAAAGGCATTTTCGCTTCCACTACAGCACTTTCCCCTATGGAATTTGTGCACCTGTCAGGTGGGGACGCCATCAATAAGTGCCCCATTTTCAAACATAGGGTTTTCCATAATGCGAGAGGACCAGGTACAAACACTCGTACCTATTTTCTCAGTGGGTAACTGGTGGCAGCTTGCAACTGCTTCTGACATCCAGGCTAGATGCTCTAGAACTATGTTTCCTTCAAAGTAGCAGGCCTTTGCCCAGGTTACCCTTCTGAAAGAATGCTGGACACATGCCCCTTGCTACCATTCCCTACTGGACTACCTGCATGAAACAGATCTGTTTGTACATCTTTAACTATGCATTTATTATGCCTAAAGACAGTCTTATGGCACTCTTAGTCATGCAGGAAAAAGGAATGCGTGGTGCAGTCGTATGGTTTCATCTATTAAAAGCCTGTTGAAGCCAGTTCAATGTGGGTCATCTGTCTGAAACAAGTGCTCCGTGAAGGTGCACGTTTCGGATGGAGATGAGTGACTTCGTAATCAAGGTGTAGGGGCCCACTGTAGTACAGTTAAACATCAGGTTAACAAAGTCAGTGGGACCAAAGAACTATTATATTGTTAAATCAAGAACTTTGTTAAACTGAAAACATAAAACACCCATGAGAATAGAAATATTTATTCAAGAATGAAAAAAAAAATGAATTTTTGCTTGCATGAGCTCTTCCAGCAGTAAGCTTATGCACTTATAAACAGCAGTCCCATTGAACACTTCTGTTCCTTTAGGGTGCCAGAAAAATTTCTTCAACCATTTCAGGTGCCAATTCTGTATCACCACAGTTCTTGCTTCTTCGGAATTATGAAAGCCATGCAGGTGCCGAATGGATCAAGAATTCCAAACATTTCAGTGAGTTTTATTAAGTTCACGGAATTTGAATGCCACGTGAGAACGCTAAGCTGGAATGTCGCATATGAGGCCAAATATTTCATGTGTAGCAAATTTGGAAAGCACCTATCCAGTCACTTGAATAATATGCTTCACATAGAACATAGTAAAAAACAGTGAAAGAAGTGAACCCACTACACAATGCATGTCACAGAGGGCTGTTCACATTCCAAATCATTTTACTAAAATACTTTACTGATATTATTCTAACTTGCAACGCAGGTCCTATCAGAAGTGTTTCAATATGTCTGATATATGTCTTAAACATATTTTCATAGGTAATGTTGCTCTTAATGCATTACCTTGGTGTGTACATTTGTACACACAGGACCTGAAGGAGTAAACAGGCAATTTTGTGAAAAGAAACCAGCCCACTCCAAAGAAGCACAGTAATAAGTTTACTGTAGCAAAACACAGATAAATTTCAAGCCATTTTCAACATAACACGTTTCCTGTGCACTATCTATTTACACATTCTTCTTTCTTTCTAAACTTCTTTAAACCCTTGAATATGTTTATTTCACTTTATTGCTTTGAGGTTTTCAATTAATTAGGCTCTATAAATATTGAAAGTGGTTCTTAAGTTACAAACTTGATAAAACTCAGTTTCATTAAATTGACATTTCACTGTAATTTATGCTTCAATAAGCAGTTCAGTCATAAGAAATAGATTCTCTTGTATGTAACATACATAGATTTGTCTGCGTGTAATTTGAGTGATCATCATAGGCCAAATGAGAGAGATATGATGCTAAGATGTGAAATGGCAAAAGTCCAACATTTGGAGATTTGATCTACAAATTTTTGAGACAGTACTAATTGGCAATGAAGTGCCAAAGATGGAGTAATTAAAACACTGGCAAAAACAAAGCATGTGTACAAGTAGCGAGAGAAACAGAGCAAGCAAAACCGGCCACATCATGTTAAATGCTTGGTATACTAAATTACTAAAGGCTGCAAAGAGTCCGAATTAGCATTCTTTTTTATTCTTGTGCTTCGGTGACAATCCGTAGTCTGAGAATGAAAATTGAGTTATCTTCATGGCAAATTACAGGCGTAGTGGTAAATCCACATACAGGAAATCTTGTAATGAATTCACAGAACTATTTTCATGTGAGAGTGATGATCACTGGGCACTTTTTGGGGGATCACATACGGTGGACAGTTTCAGATAAGTGGGAAAAGCTTTTGTCATCTTTTTGGGCAATTGTCACCTTTTTGGGCAAGAAGGGCAATTATGAATTATATTGATAACTGTGCTAGGCAACAAACAAAACGTGACAAACTGAAGGCGTCTGCCTGCATTGTCTGCCTAACCTCTAGAGTGCCAATAAGAGTGGCATCCTATTCGCAGAGTGACTCAGTTTCACAAATGGTGGTGGTTGCACTCAGCAGCCCAACTTTTTTTATACATTGTTTTATTGCACAGTATTGATAGCACATTCTATGCACATTACCAGCACTGTGCAGAGTATTGCTTTTATGTTTTGACTGATTTTGGGCTAGTATGCCATCTAATAAAAACAGCTCCATAGTTTCATTCCAAGCATATATTGTTAGAAATTGAGAAACAGAAAACACAAGCATAATCTCAAGAAAGACATTTGTTGGCTAGTGAGGTGGTGACATTTGCCTATCTTTCTTCACCCTGTCCAACCAATGAATGGAAACATGAAATGTTGATACATCAGTCTTCCTACAGTATACCACGCATAAACACAATGAAAGAAACGTGCCTGCACTGAGACCCAGTGCCTTTTGAACAATTCTTTGCATCTGCTATTATTTACTACAAAAGTTGTTTTGCTGAAGCATCCTGGTCATTCACTAAATGTTCACTGCTTTAGAATCAAAGAGAATTATGCATGGAGTCGTTACAAATGAAGCACACTAAGAATCTCTGCAACAATTTTATCATACAAAAAGTGCATATGAAAAGCGTTCTATTGAGAGCTTTATGCTAGAAATAAGCAAACAGTATCACATATCATGCACATGCTTCCTTTGACGCCACTGGTTTAACATGGTAGCGATTTGGGCAAGTTCGCGTTACAGTGTGGTGCAAATATGGAAAAGATAAGAACAAGGAAACACCAAGACACAGTGCTATCTTCCAATTAGTCCTAACGTGCACACTTACATGTACTGTAATCTGTACATATATCACATCTTTAACACACATGTATGCTACATAGGAGTATATCTGTGCATATGTACATATATCACATATTTAACACATGTGTGCTATAATAGGAGCACATACACTGCATATCTGTGCATACATCACATTAACGCATGTGTATGCTACATAGGAGCACAAGTTTTTGCCCGTATGTTTATACACGTAAAAATTATATGCGTGCATGTTTCCACATAAAGATAATGTGGAAGGCAGAACTTTATCCTGGTGTTTCTTCGTTCCAGTTCTTTCTCATGTCAAGATATATGCCAGTGCCACATCAACAACTCATTCATAACACACCTGTATAATATTTATATACTTCTTCCACACTTTACTAAACTGCTCTCAAAGGTAGACTGTGAAATCTCTCTGCCAGCAGAAGCAATGCAGAAGCAACCTAACGTGCCGACCCATTTAATAGAGTCCAGGAAGTCGAGTGAAACAAAGCCCAATCAAAATCAAGTAACACAATGTCTTAGTACTAAAGAGCAGAAAGACTTCTTGAAAAAAATATATATATACAATGGTCAATGCAAAAAAAAGAAAAGATAAGACCGTAAGTACTTTATTATTTTGACCAAAAGTAACCTTACTTTGATTCTTATTATGGCTTATTTTCTTTATTTTAATCTTTGCTCTATCAAAAGCCCTTCTACAACATTTTCAACCAATTTAATTCATGTTTCACAAGTGAAAAACCTTATTTTTGCCTCTTCACAATGCAACCTACAGGGTGTTTCAGCGAACACTTTTAATAATTCTTAAAGGTCACCTGTGGCAGATAGTGCAAATTTAATTCATGAGGTGGTCTACTTGAAGTGGCAGACACTCCTTGAAAAAAAAAAGAAAACACTGAAATGAAAAATCAACTAATTAACAAAAAGCACTAATTAACATTTTAACTAATTACCTTATGACCCATATTGCAATTTACAGATTCTAGCCGCAGAGTTCGCTAGGCGGGTACACATTGAACGAATTCCCAGAACGACACCAGTTTCGAGATATTAATCCCAAACTTTGCGGAGAAATGCACTGGCGTTCCAGTTACTTGTATGCTTCAATGCATAAGACGAAGTTTTGTTAGCAAAGTAAATGTTCAATATCAGTCCCATACACAAGTACTGGCAGAATACAGAAATGCTACAGTTGCAAATTTTATGGGCCGTCAAGAGCACTGGCTTTTTCAAGAGCAACGAGTTTTAACTTAGGCTACAAAGTAGAATGTAGCAGAGGGCTCCACATTTGTCTTGAAAATCTGGGGCTCCCAAAACACACGTCAAGGAGTACTGGCACATGTTTTCAAAGCTCTAGAAAGTGTACCACATGCTTCTTGCACATAGAAAGGATGATACTTAGCAAGTATGAAGGTTGGGAAAGATGAAGATATTTGAATTTGAAACTAAAGTTGGTCTTAAGACACTGAACCTGGCGCCATCAAAATTATGTGGTGCTATGACACGGAGCAACATTTGCTGACGTCATGTAGCAATAAGGCTAGGTATGACGACATTGCTCATAAAAAAAACAAGCAAGAGTTCTCTTCAGGCTGCATTCACCAGTCATAGTGATTGTCGGAATGAAGCAAGCCAACGAATCGTGTCATGACACATCCACCTTTTGTATACAGACACCGGAAGTAGTTCAGAGAAACAAGTGCATTATAGTAAATCATTTTAGGGTACAGAGTGTTTGGACCACAACTCAAAGCAAAGATATCACAACTCAAAAATTGTCATGTCAGTACTCCTCGAAACCATTAAAAATTAAATTATGGGGTTTTACGTGCCAAAACCACTTTCCGATTGTGAGGAACGCCATAGTGGCGGACTCCGGAAATTTCGACCACCTGGGGTTCTTTAACGTGCACCTAAATCTAAGTACACGGGTGTTTTTGCATTTCGGCCCCATTGAAATGCGGCCGCCGTGCCCGGGATTTGATCCCGTGACCTCAAGCTCAGCAGCCCAACACCATAGCCACTGAGCAGCCACGGCGGGTCCTCGAAACCATAACAGAGTGTTTACACATTTTGCCACCATCAGGATGTGGTTACAGTGGCTAGGAATCGAACCTGCGACCTTGTGCTGAGCAGCATAACAAAATGCCACTGCACAAAGGAGAGTATGTCATGACAAGGAGTTGCAATGCACTTCACACCCTTGCAGCATTAGTAAAAGCATTCACAATGTACCTCCCTGCATTTTTATAGTTTTTGCAAGAGCTGAGCTCCTCTTGATAAGTAAGTTTGTTTGAAAAGCCATGATTTATGTTCAGGACATCACCAGTGGAAACTTGCCAAACCTCTGTGCGATCACTCAATCACTAACTGACATGGCAGCGCCAAGGTTGGACGGATGACTATTAAGGTATGACCAAAGAGAGCTTGAAGCAGTGAGTAACACCTTACACTTCAAATCAGATTTGTTGCTCACCAATTTGATATCAAGTGTGAAAAATGCAAGAGCACTGCTTTGAACTTCATGTAATGTCCTGGCCAGTTCAATGTTCAATGATGAGCATAAGTGGCTAATGGAAGAACAATGTTTGAATGAGAAATAAGTGCCATAAAACACAACGTGAAGAGTCAGCTAGAAATATATGTGCACGTTCCCATGGCTCTTATATTTACAAAGTTCAGCGGTGTTATCTGTTGGTCTGGTTATCGGAGTTCAATTCTCAGAAGAAAATAAACCTCACTAAGTGTTTTTCTACGTTACAACAAATCCATAGGTATGTTTGGCCATAAATCTAGAATGCTGCAGAAAGGCCCAGCAATACAACTTCCAATCAAAGAATGTAATTCCTTCTTATACTGAAACAAGACAAAGAAATTTTACACCTATGGCTTCTTGCACGAGCTCATTTTATATATATACATAACTGGCACGGCATCAGCAATGGGAAGATCTTTCACCATGTTGCTTGCTGCAATATTGCTGCATGTTTTTCTTTATGAATAAAATTGCAATGGCATAAATTTGCACCTTACATTGATTAGCGTGTTAACGAAATTCTACACTGGCAGGCCTCGGCATGAAGCAACAACTTATAGCTGAATTTTCCTTATATTACCGACACAGCATGGTGCTGCTACCTGTGATCAACGCATCAAATTTATAGGACAAGCACATGGGCCCGAACACTGGGCAGCTGCATAGGTGTTGCATCTGTCACCCCTTACTTTAGAAGGGTACACCTAATAAGCCCCCAGTTGCAGCAAGCACCATGGGACAGCAGGAACACAGGGTTGCATCTGCAGCGCAAATATCTCGCCTGGAAGCTGCTGTACATGTCACTGTAGGAGCTATGGAAAACATGAGCCAACAAGGTCAAGGTAGTCGAGGACGTGTGCGTGAGTGGTCGCAACATGTTTCTGTGCATGGGACCAAATTATAGGTAAGCCCCACGAATGTGGAACCATGAAAACTGCAATCTAATTGGTTTACTTCTCCCATAGCTTCCACAGCCCATCAATTTCTTAAATAATGCTACATCCTTGGCTTGAGTACAGTGTCCTTCGCTGTTATACGCTTTTTTTTTTTCTTTTTTGACACACGGTGTTAGACACCACATGACACAATGCATTTTGCCTGCTATGGCCCCTCACAACTGCAGCCAATCCTTTGGCTTGCAGCACAGCCATGTATGACTCACATTTCCTGTGCTAGGCATAAGTCAAGTAGCACAACTGGAGCAAAAACAATGTGTGATCTCGAAGGCCATGGCAGGTCTCGCTCATGTGAAACACAATAAGCATAATCATATTGGATGGCCTGTTTTGTAAAGAGAGCTGTTGGTAACCCTCCTAATGAGCTGAGCTCATCCAAGATGTGGAACAGACTAAGGTGGAGTGCAGGCCTAAAAATTGCTCCCTACATCTGCACAGACATTCCATGCAATGTGTGCCTTCAACCAAAGTATGAGATTGCACGCTTCCGTTGTAGCACACAAAATTTGTGAAGGCACCCATTCATGAAATGTTGTACTGTCCTTGCATGCAGCATTCCACACGCCACACATCTTTGGTCATGGGAATGTACACCTATCAAAGCACAAGAAATGAAAATGACAATTGTGCTAAACTGTGATGAGTTGATTACCTTTCGGGCTCTTAACACTCCTTTTCATGGTTAGCCTTCGTTTTTGATTACTAAACAATGCTATAGGTTAGCACTTAGAGTGCATGTGGAAGCTTTTCAATTTCACTGGAATTGCCTGCCTATGGTGATGTCATTGTTGTCCTGTCACGAAGAAAGCCACTGACACAAAAAACAACACTGGCTGGAAGGCACACATTTGTACATTTGTCTACTTGACGCATAAAAAAATAAAAGTATGGTCTTTTAAGAGTCACAATGTGTAGCTAAAGGAGAGACAACTGGTTAAAGAGTACAAATCTCAAGCTCTATACAACTTTTGTCTCTTGTTCCCACACAAAGCTTTGTGCACATGTTCTCCACATGCAAGCCCATTCAACATATCGGTACATGTGGCACACGTTCATAAAATTATGGTCAACATTTAAAAACACAACATCTATGAGCACATCTAGACTCCTCCTGGACTCTGTTGGCCTCACAAGAACCATAAGTGAGCTCCTCCTCCTCCACATAAGCCACACGAGCCCTTACGAGGGATTACATATGAGGCAGCACTTCGTATGTTGGCCAATGGTGAGCAGTTGACCTTTTTTCAGCTTGCCCCCACCAACAGTTGTGTTCCTACAGGATGGTACAAACTACTGCTGATTCTTCTAACTACTGTCAATGGATCCAATGTTTCAATAGCAATCAAATATACAGTCAATATGAATATAAGTTGAACATCAGTTAAAGCAATCTCGATTGTTCTAAAACCTCAAGCCCCGGCTCCTTTTTAACAACCATAGTAAGACCACTTCACTTAACACAGAAAAAGTAAGAGAATGTGGCCAAGACTACCAACCAAAACATCCATAGCAGTCAAACAAGAAAAATTAGTTAATTAAGCAGCCCAAGCTTTCACAATGCCACAAACTAAGCCTTGTCGCAGACGTGCTCGGAGCACAGCTCACCAACAATTCACTATCCAACACTGGTGCATAACGTAAACAGCTAAAGTGTGTGCTAGCCGCACATAAAATGCTGGCTCATTCTAAAGCTGCCAGACTTATGCACAAATCTGTCACAAGTGATACATTTTGCTGAGGCACAACAATGGCAGTTCTTTCCTTTTGTATCCTTGCCAGCATGCATCTTCAATACCACTGCCAGCACGCTACTGAAGGGAAAAAGCATGCAGACTGCGGCACTGCAGAGTGGCATGGAAAGAAAACTGCCGTCATGTACCTAAGCTGAACGTAACACTCAAGTGTAGGCCGCTTCTGCAACACAGAAGGCATCACAGAACACGACCGAACCATAACCAAACACATCAACCATCAAAGGCCACAGGAAGAGAATGCACCAATGTCTAAGCGGCATGCGAGCCTTCAAGAGGTCACAAGCCGTGCTTTGTCACTCGTTGTAGGCGTGCACTCTACCGAGAGCTGGTGATCTGCAGACGATGGCTGATCATTCACAGAAGGTGCTTCCTGGGTCGGAGAAGTCCCAGGTGCAGAAGCTGGGGTTGAAGAGCCATTCTTACTAGGAATGCGCATGGCACCAGGAAGCACCAGTGTAGTCACATTGTTCTGGCCCCCACGCAGTGCGGTCCACACAAAGCATGGAAGCAGCAGGATGAGTGCAATGACACCGAAGATGATTGTTCCAATGGCCCACCAGGTGGCCTCTGCAGTAACAGGGTCTACACGAGAAAAAGCAAATCAAGTAAGGCATGGATCAGTGGATAGGGCTGTATCTGTGCCAACATGCTAATGACAATTGTTTATCCAATAGGCTAATAATTTCAACTAGTTCTAGTGTCCTCTAAAGGTCTAATGCAGTCTCTCATGGGCTCATTGATTTCAGGGCCGTCCTGGAACCATTCAGCTTATGAGAGACACCATAGTGTAAAGCTCTAAAAATTTTGAGGTCCTTTCCTCAAAATTTCTAGTCCAGAGTAGGACAGAAGACAAAACACAAAACGAGGGGTACAAGCACTTGTGCACTTGCTTGGCATATTGTCGTCTCTCCCGTACTGTGATAAAAATCAAGGGTCCTTTCCTTAAAACCTTAACAGGGGAATTAGTTTTTTTTCACTGACAACCATACTGTAGGTGCACCGAGCATGTCTTGTAGACATTTCTGTTGGTATTATGTAAAGACACAGTTGACATTCATTAAACGTAGCTATCACTGCTTGCAATATGTGCCAGTACTAGCATACACAACTCATCGCCAGCAGCTTCCACAAGTACGCTGAAAGACATGGCCTGCACTGGATCGCTGGGCTCCTTTTGACAAGATCCCAGCTAAACAACCAACAGTAGTCGAATGAGGGGTTTTGCTGGAGCCAGTTTCTATAAGGAGACTTGCTTTATCAGGGTAACAATTTCCGTCACCTTTGTTAGTTGCCCTGAAAAAGACAGGACCCCTCTTTGAAACCTTGGCTTCATTAATATCCATCATTCAATCCCTCGTTTCTCACTTCTAAGCCTTCACCTTCCTTTGAAACTGTCTTGTTTGGCTCCCCAGTCAAATGGTTAAAACGCACCAAATCTAAGGACACACATTAAAGGCTAAGTGAAACAAAGCTTTGAGCCATATAAAGAAGTCTAGCTTCAGATGGTGCAGCTAGAGAGCAGTCTCCATGGAAAACTTGAAATCTGAAATACCATTGAATTTGTCGAGAAAGGCTAGCGAAAGTAGTCGTTATCAATACCAAAACTGAAAAAGAAAAAGACGCCTTTATCAGTCACTGGAAGTGACACAGGACTCGGAGTGCACAACTTCTCAGCGTGACCTCCGGAACAAGTCACCGCTCACAGCTGCCCATGAAGCACTGAAAAATGTGTCAGGTGATGCACAGGGACTTGCATCCTATTAGCTAACCGCCAGCTGCCCATGTTGTCTGCCTAGGTGCTATTTATGGACTGCTAATAAAATAAAGAAAGTTGATTAGTATTACCAACAGCTTTGCCAAGATTGCTTTAATAGTATGCACTAGCCATTCCAAACCACATAAGCCAAATTGTTTTCGTTGCAGTTGGCATGCAAGCGTTCAAGCGTTACATGCGTTCCACCTATGCACTTTACAACCCCTACCTACATCCTACATCCTACACCCTCTACATCCCAGCCACTTCAATAGTCGAACATCAATATTGACCCAAGGCATTGCAGAAAGGTTAGTGCTGCCTCCCACTATAAAAGGCAAAGTGCACAAGCTGCATGCTATCTTCTGGTCAACCATCAAAGCAGACAGCATATGTTTTGCTAGCCTCTGTCTTTTACCCACTAACATTTCTGGTGGAGATGCGGAGATGCTGGGTACCACAGACGGCTGAGATGATGCAATTTCCAATGCACCAATATTGGTGGCATCAATGCTTTCCCAAAAGAAGGCTGATTGTTGTGCCTCGAGGCACACGCCAATGCTCACTGCCAAATTTTGTGAGCATAAAGACCAGAACATTTGTACTGCAGCTGAGCAAGCTCTCTGGCTATGCAAATGCTGTATTCAAGGAGCAGGGGAATGTTTGCTGCTGCAATAAGTGCAGCATCACCTCCTGCATCGCATCAAACGTCAGTCGGCAAGCTGCTCTTGGGAGGCAACGTAATGCGATTGTTAGGGCTGTCACGCTCATTGTCATTACTCTTTGGTATGGCTTACATAGTAGTGAGACTGACCAAGCCTGTTGTTAATGACACCACCAAACCATTTCTTAGTTTCAATTCAGGCTAACCTAAAGAGCTGTTTTGTTTCTGATAGCTCATTATATCTCACCTACCTAGCTGCCTCTGTATTATCATCTTGTGACAATATTCACATTTTGGGAGCAAGTACATGGAGGTTGCTTAAGACTCTTTGAAGGCATTTGAAAACCTTCATTCTAATCCATGCTTTATCTCTCTTGATAATACACCCACCATTACCTGCTGCAGCTCTTAAGGTGTGATCATCAGTTTTCTTTGAAGGTTTCGCATAAACCTGAAATTTTTAGCCAAACAGGCAGGTACTGGCACATAACCATTGCAAAATTGACTGCAGTACTCGCACATTACATCTTTAAGCACAAGACTGAGAAAGCGCCATCGCCAGATGGGCACTCACTGGGGCACTGCTCAGGCAGGGGCACCTGCGTCCCACCACAATGGTTGTGGCCGTCGCAGAAGATATCTGAAGCAATGCAGCGCTTGTTGTAGCACTCGTGCCTCGTACTGGGGCAGCTATCATCTTTGCTCACTGCAAAAAGAAAAGGAAGAAAGGAATTTGAGCAACACATTATAAGACTGCAATCAATTTTCCTTTGACTGCACAGTTCGATTTCTTGAGGATGATTTTTAAACGCTGTCTTTGATCATTCCACTTTTTCTTCAGCAACACTTCGTTCCCCTTCTGGACATCTGCAGAATAATGAATGTTGCATTGCTTTTTCTTTCTTTTGGCACTACTTGTGTCAGTGAACAGGCACTCTTAGCAAAGCTCTACACAAGACTGACACTCAAAATGGCTCGAGGTAAATAATAAGTAACCTTCAGACAAGTCCTATGCGCAGTGGGCTACAGGTTGATTCTTTGCTGAGTGAAAGCCATACACATTTACACATCAACAAGGGCCACATATTAATTTTGGTATCTAGACAATAAATAGTGTGTAACAATTAAGTTGCATACAGAATGTTCTTGAGGTACTTCTAAATATATGGAAATAAGTCGGGACTGCTCAAACAGCATAGATTCTGAAAACAATTACATAAATACAAGGACAATGCTGTTTTGAGATTTGGAAAGCTCGAAATACTGCCATGTGGTGGTGATGTCAGACTATTACACATGGCATTCTACTTGGCAGTTATTGCTATAGTACTTGAAAATGCTACCAGAATTGTGTAAAAAAGGGCAACTAATGCCACAAGCATACCTTGTACTGGAGCAGAAACAACACATTGTGAATGTTGCGGGAAGTGGGAGATATAATGAATAACAACGCAAGTGCAACTAATGAAAAGAGCAAGCGACTGTAGAGGACAATATAGTAGATTACCTTATTTCTTCATTCCTATGCACATCCAAGTTCTAGAAAATCAAGCACATTCCTCCTTTAGTACAGCGCTACTAGAGAAAGTACTAATTTCAGTTTACACAAAACAAATTTCTTGAGTAAACATTCAAACAAGACTGCACAAACAAACAAGCACACATATTCAAAACAGAACCATGTATATTTAAAGCAGGAACAGATTTCAGTGGCGAGTTCACTGAGCTAAGATATTATAAATATGGCAGATATTACATTTATCTGATTCCATCCAGTAAAACAAACGCAGAGAGACACGCACCCCTTGGGTTTGATGAAAAACACTGTTCGTGAATAGCATACGCTGCTGCAAACATCTCAGCCAAATTTCGCAGCCATGTGCGGTGCGTGGAGCTTTGGAAGTGGAGCATGAAGTCACCTTTTCTCAAAAAATCTCTTTTCAACAGAAGGCTTCACCTAACTCGTTTCGAGATGCTATACTTCGTCATATAACAGATTCCGATATGCGGCTGCTAGTGGCCAATAGCTGATGCCAATCAAGAAGGGTTTTTGAATCAGCGCACTTCTGTTAACGTGCATATTTATTGACGCAGTTTAATAAACAGGCTGAAGTAAGCGAAAATCTCTGTTTAGAATTTCGATAGGAATTACGTACTAGCAGAAGTACACCTATTGTACTACAGCCGACTATCATCTGCTAACGATCGGCCGCATAGGAATATAACTTTGGCCACACTGCTTATCAGTATCGCAGCCGTCCGGTCTCACTAATTTCTATTCATTGTGAACACTCACCTAGCCACGAACCACACAAAACTTGAGGGCAGACCAGACGTACACCTGCCAGCATGCACTCTCTCCTGGCCCCTCCTGGCTAGACACACTGGCAGACTTCACTTTGTACTGAGCTATTGCGCAAAATGCGCAATTTGGATGTGGCTACCATCAGTTAATCAAGCTGGTGCAGGACAAAGCTAGTCCCCACCACACAGCAAGGCGAGACTGGAGCACATGAGCACACACTCCAGCCCTGTCAAGAGCATAGTTAGCCATTACAGTAGCATGTAGCTGTGTGGCTGCGTCTGCAGTGTTGCATAGGTGTCATGGCCGCCGAGTTTGCCGAGGACAACAGCATGCTACAATTGTTACCTGTGGGTGACACGACTCAAGACTATGGTGGAAGAATAGACGGGTGTCTCAATGGCACAGTCTGTCTGCAGAGCAGGCTGACTACGACTATGTTCACACTACCTTCCTCTGCTGGCAAGAGCACTACAGTGTTGAGGTTATCATTTTCTTTCGCCTGCTAGTGGCCCTATGCCCACTTATTTCTCTGGAAATGCTCGTCTAATGCGCAACGTTGCTTCTTCTCTGGCACTACTAGCGCTTATCGATTCTGTATTACTATTTCTGGTGCCATTTGCAAGAAAATTTGAATATGCTATTAGAAACCACCTACCAAACTCCTTCCTAAATCTTAATTTGCAGTGCAGTTATCCATCATCATACAACGTGCTAATTGGTGCTTTTCAGCAACTTTTCTGCCGTGCATGTTTAGATGTGCTTGTTTTGTGTGTCAAGGCGAAAATGTTTGTGTTGCTGCCCCAACTGTGCACCAGCACGCAGGAAGTTATGAACATGTACTCTGCAGTCGAGGCTGTGTGCACATTTATGCTTGCATGTATCAGAACCTCTGAATTTTCTACATTGTGAGTTCAACTCCACCAAGTACAGCAGAACCTCGGTAATTCACACTCGGTTAACTGGGAATTCCGAACAATTTGTATTATATGTGTGGTCCTGAATTTTTACATGTATATTTAACCGGATAATTGGTGTGGCCAGTCTGCCATTTCTCGGTTAACTTCCATACTTGGTTGCGGCTTCCGAGCTATGCATTAGGGGTTGCCAATCTCAGAAGCTCCAACTAAATTAGAATCTATGCAGTTTCTTTTTTTAAGAATGATCTCGAAAGCCATGCTTTTCCAGCTTTGTGGCCTTGTTTGGTCTTTTCAGTTGGATGGATTTCAGTTGGCAAATGTAGTGGAACTGCTGCGTTTGTCTGCACCTGCACATTCTCCATTGTGAATCGTTTACTGTGGAGCGCTCGGAAGATGCCAACGTACAAGAATTTGTCGCTGCAGGAAGAGATTTATTTGATTGAAGAAGCCAACAAGTGAACGGCATCAAAAACTGCTCTCGGTGGAAAGCACCATGTTCCCTTGTCAATGATGTGTAACATTGTCAAGAACAAGCTGAAAATACTCAGCACATACGGCAAGATGCACTCGGCAAAGCATACATGAGTGCGCACTCCTACATACACTGACGTCAAAGCTGCCTTGATTGCTTGCCTGCAGAAAACGAACACAGCCCATCTTCTGTTAACGGGACCATTTTGCGGGAAAGAGCTACCCGGCTGGCGCTGCAACTTGGTCGTACAGAGTTTACATGCAGCAATGAGTGGTTCTGTCACTTCAAGGATCGCAATAATTTGATGTGCATCACTGTTTGCGGTAACAGTGGCAGCACGGACCAGAGTGTTGTCGACGACTGGAAAAGCACTCCTTGACTCCACTACTCACCAAGTACGACGCAGCAGATGCGTACAATCTTGATGAAGCTGCTCTATTCTACAAAATGCTGCCTACGAAGAACTTCGCCGTAAAGGAGGGAGACATTAAGGAGCAGAAACAGAACGAAGACAGAATCACTGTTTTGTTCAGTGCAAACATGTGTGGTAAGCACAAATTGCCGCTGCTTGCTGTTGGCAAGACTGAAAAGCCTAGTTGTTTTAAACATACATGACTGCCACCCAAGGACAGCCTAATTTACAAGAACAATAAGAAAGCTTAAATGACAGCGGTAATTTTTAAATAATATGTGCAGCACCTTGACTGCAAGTTTATGGCCATGGGGTGTAGTGTTCTGTTCGTCTTTGATAATTGCCCAGCACACGGCGACACTCAGAACCTGCAGGCAATTAAACTGGTATTTCTGCCTGCTAACACAATGTCACCATCGCAGCTGATGGGTCAAGGCGTTATACTTCATACGAGAAAGATATATGGCTACAATATGTCAAAGTGAGGGCTCCTTTGCTACAATAACAGCAAGGACTATACCACTGACCTCCTTGGTGCAACATGCCTCATTGTTAATGCACAGAGGCAAGTGGAGGCCACGGTTATTCGACGGTATTTTGAGCACGCCAGATTTGCAAAGGAAGTTGCCACCACCACCTCCATTGACTGTGCTGTCACCTGCCCGTTTGATGATGAAGGGGACCCTTTGCACTTGATATTAAAGCCCCTTAAACTTCGTAAAGTAGCAACACTCTGCTCCTTCACCTTCTCTCTATCGTTTCTCCTCTCTTTCACGCTCCCACCTCGACCGTGGTGCCACCTACACTGCTCGAGCGTAGCAACGGGGCCAACATGCGCTCCTCGCCACTCCGTAGACACTTCTTGAGCATAAATGGCACTGATGCACAGCGCGAGGGCCCACGTGATGCTATTAGGCCAATAGCGACGCAAAGTCGGCCTCGAACACAGCGCGCGAGAAGGCTGCTCAAAGGCTGCCGCTACTTTACAAAGTTTAAGGCGCTTTAGTTGATATGAGGCCTTACACATCAAGAATGGAGAGTGCAGCCCAAATGGCTTCTCCGATTACTCGAATATTGAGAGCACAGTTCCTACATGCTACAATGACCTCAACAGCAAGATCGCTGCAAGAACAACCGACTCAGCCACCAAAGTTGAATACAGCGATGACAAGCACGCCCGAGCGCCCCCTTTAACGGTAGTGATCGATGCACTGAGTGTTGTGCGCAGCTTTGCTGAATACAACGGTGGTCAGGCTCAGATGTTGTGGCTGGTTGACCAGCTTGAAAACATGGCTTTTAGAGCAGCAAATTACCAAAAGCCTCAGTCTCACATCGAGGAATTCTTTTCCAAGTAGGCGGACATGCGACAATAAAGGTGTGCCACCCATGTATCATGTTTTCTGACTGATTTCTCGGCTTTCAAATCGTTTCGGATATTTGGGAATCCCGCTTAATTGGCATATGTCTCTCGGTCCCAAGGCCTTTCAATTAACGAGGCTTTACTGCATGTTCGCTTTTTTGACACATTCTTCTGGTTACAAACAATTGTACCAATACAGTACCAGCTGTCACCTGCATAATGCAGACATTAATATCTTTAAAGTTGAGAAATGTCTGTATAGTCGTGTACCTTTGTTTTCCTTCTTACGCAGTACACAGCATTACATTCAATACACAAGGAGGACACTACTTGGTGCAAATAGAAGATTAAAATACAGTGACTTACTAGTTACTTGAGATTAGAATAACCAAGATTATAAGTAACTTGTGCGGTTAGCATGCATGCAATATTACGCCCACTGCTGCACTCTGCAAGACACAGTCCCTTGCTTTGTGTGTTCAACTTGAACAGAGCAGTTGCAATTTTTTTCGTCCATGGCATGCATTTGCGGCAACCCAAGTCATTTAATAATTTGAGAATGTACCTGACGGACAGTTAGTGAAATGTACGCTCTGTCACTTCGGCATTGCCAAAGACTTTCCAGTGAAAAAGAAAGCGTAAGTATGACCTAGATCCTACTGAGAAGCGTAATTTGGAGACATAATTTGCCATTGTGACCGTTTGAATCACTCAAAAACAGCCTTTTTGTGCTTCGTTCTGCGCGCGACTGTAAAGCCGTGCTGAAAAAGCTCTGAAGCCATGGTCTAGTACCCCCCGTAATTATTTAGTTGTGGATCGCCGGTAATCACTTAAGCGAGAAAAGTAACAAATTCGTATTCGAAATGAACAGGATTTAATACCGTTGTTGATTGAACACAATATATAGCATGTATAGAAATGTGGAACTTTCCACATTTCTATACATGCTCAGGACAATCATGCCATAGAGTTCCGTGCTTTCACACTGGAAAATGATGCCCTCTAAACTGTTGTGCCCTTAACAAGAGAAGCACAAGCTACAAACAAGGAAGAAACCGATTCCTGATCATCGTTAAAACACCTGTCTTTCATTTTATACAAAAAAAAATTATTCATTAAATTTGTCTTTGTATTTTTCTATAATCCACTGTCATCATGTTATTACATCTTTTTGTACGTAACACCACAGCAAAAATGCTGCAATTATGCACAGTACAGACTTCAGCCACTTACAATCATGCTCGCCTGCAAGTCTGAGCGATTCCCAGTGAGCTTAAATGGGTGCGAGTCTGTGTGAGTGTGACGACATCCACAAAATTTTGTTTATTCCTATGAGAACTCAAGCTTAATATGAGACTCAGATTACTAGCCAGCCAGAAACAATGATTTTATATAAATTTCTAGTCAATCTCCTATTATGACTATCGGCAATATTTGGTAGATTACTTGATAGCATGCAGCGCCTTAGTAGCGTGCCCACAGTAAGGCCTATATTTAGATATCAGTGCTAATTGTTTTCACCCTTCGTCTTCCTCGTATGCAAAGACAGAACTTCAGCTAACACATAAGGCAAACCTATAGAACCATGCTTTGGAATCGCCTCTACGGATGAGATACCTCTACCACTGAACCATGCTCACCATTTGTAAATGCCGTGAGCACCAGGGTGAAGTTGCTAGTTGGTGACGTGGCATTGACATTCAGCACAACAGAGCCGTTCTGTGGCGGCTTCATGAACGTCACTTGCAGACCTGGTGTGGCCTCACGACGGTCTGCCTGGTAGCCACAGAACGGTCCTCCTCCTGGGGCCACTTCATCGGCAACTGTCACCTTCAGATAACTGTCGGTGCAGTTTGGTGATGCCGTCAAGTTCAGCGAGGCCACCGTGATGAGGAGCCCAGAAGCGAAACGGACGCGCACGCTGCACTCTTCTTGCGAGCTGTTGAGCCACACAAGAGCCGCCTTGCGGACTGTGAGGGATGCCGACTGGTTCTGGCAGAGCTCGCTGAATGCATCTGCGGCACAAGAAGAACGCAACTGAAATCGAATCAAACAACTTTCCATTTACGAAGAGTGCCTCCAAGGGAATGAGAAAAAAGAAAAAGGTTGCCCGTGGGCAGCCTCACAAGTTTGAAAGCTGTCGGCATGGCTTTGGGATGAGCAACACAACCAGTTTGACGGCTCATGTTTGATATAAAAATAAAGCACACTAATGGTCATACCACTTCAAACCACACAAATGAGCGGAAGCTATATTTGGAGCTTATTCCAACTTGCAGTGAATACATGACACGCATAAACATTGTCCAATGCCCCCCTTTTGGTCCTAAATGGTCCCAAACTAAATACAACTAAACATAAGTCTACAAAATTTGCAGAAACAGTGACAGCAATGATCAAGATGTAGCACAGGATTATGCCTTGACACTTAATAAAAAATATTATATATGTTCTTTGAGGAATATTCTTCTAAGCACATCCAATTAGACATGTCCAAGCAAAATATTGCCAATCTTTATCTCTATGACCTTTCTTTGTAATACAACTGTATAAATAAATTTGCCGCACCCTGGGTGGCCTCAGATAGTATCAAAGGAGCAATGACACGAAATTTAGAACTACAGACATTTGCGTTGTGCAATTTGACAGTATACATCGCTGGCAGTGGCGATGTATACTCGAAAACTGCATAACAGTTTGGGTATTTAATCTGATGAGGGGCAGATGCACATGACTGATGCAATTCGGCGCAGTTTGAAGCATGGGCAACCATCTTTTCCATCGGCCTGAGTCACCGGCTGTCCGGCTCATGACATCAGCTATAGTGCATGCCCATTGGTGGAGGCTCGTGTGCATCCACCTTGGAGGAGTAAACGCCCCCTTTTTCTAAAGTTGCACTTGACTATAGAATATTGGCTACCCCCATTTACTCTCTTATCCATGCCACTATCTTCCTGTCTCTTAAAATTACGCCTAGCATTTCTAGTTTCATCACTTCTTGCGCGGTCCTTAAATTATTCTCAAGCTACTTTGTAAACCCCCAAATTATTCAAGTTATACATAGGTATCACTGATTATTAATGGTGAAAGTTGCCACGAATACATTTTAAATATAGATTTAAAGGGTACCTAAACTGCTCAGAACTCAAATTTGCTATATAATGGCAGCTGTGTACCAGTCTACAATGAACACAAAGGTGCAAGAATTTTTCAAAATTACGCCATATTAGCAAAGTTATGGGGTTACGATGAACGACTATGTGGCTGGCACAATTTCTCATTCGCCTTCCCTACACTTCCCACACGCACAATCTCCTCCTCGCTTCATACTTGTCTACACTCCGTCTAAACTCCGTCTCACTGCCTCTGTGCAGTCCAGTGAAAACTGTGGGTCACGTCGGTCAACCAGTGTACAGAACAAGAAGATCTGCTCCATTCTCATGCAACATCAACTAAGTCAAAACTTCCCAATGGAATCAGTGACACACAACGGAATCAGTGGTACACAACAGGTGAGCCCCCTTTATTCTCAGTACTTGAAATTGACTCTCGTCACTTTGGCACGCTCGTTCTTTAACGAAGAGACATTACATGCCTGACCCTGATGGCATCACAACCTGCAAAGAAGGGACCAGAAAAGCCTAGAGAGAAGCGCGGAATTGTTTTCTGAATTTCTAGCTTTCCCACGGCCCATAGCGCTGCCATGTTCGTCAATGATCATTGTTCTGGTGTTCAGTACATGATATGCGTTTATTCAAAATGTGTTTGAAATACCAGAGGTGGTAAGGGACCTTTCGAAGAATGTATAGACAAGTGATTTGAGACTGCAGCACTTTGCGACATGGACATCAATGTGACCTGTTCTGTGGCTTCTAGGTTCTCTGTGGCATTCCACAAGGACTGCTGACGTCGCCAATCAGTGTGCTTGCATAGAGCTCTATGGGAGAAGAGACTGCTTCTCTGCTGGGTTGCCAGCCTTCAAGTTTCAGACTTCTTGTTCTTGCATGTGCACTATCAGAAAGCAGTTAGCATAGGTCTACACTTCAAAGCAGGAAGCCATGTTGAGGCATTGGGGGTGCGCAGTACTACCGTAACCCTAAATTTAAAAAGAATTCTGGGGTGTTACATACCAAAGCTATGATCTCATTATGCGGCAAGCCGTAGGGGGGACACCGGATAAATTTTCCCCACGTATGGTTCATCAACATGCACACAAATGCACCTGTATAAGTGCACGAGCGTTTTTACATTTACTCTCCATCTAAATGTGGCCACCGCAGCTGGGATCAAATTCACGAACTCGAGCTTAGCAGCGCAACGCCATTGCCACTGAGCCACCACAGCTGGGACTGTAGCCCTAGAAGCAGATGGATAGCCCTGTAGCAACCAGAGCTTTTCAGTGATTTCCCAATGTGGGGACTGAAGTAGAGTTTGTTTGCAATGGCATACACAAATAAGTGCAGAGAAAACGAAACCACAGTTTGCACACAGCATTTGGCAGCAGCTTTTTACCACCAAAATCTAATGCTCTGGCAGTAAACGTGTTTGGGACATGAAAGAAACATATATATATGAATACATTAGAGCAGCAGAACCCTTCCGATTGACGTGGTGGATAACTAATCGTTGGACATGAAGAATCAGCTGCTCTAAAAAAAAATGACAATGGAAAATATATCTATGGTCCACTTTTGCTGCCACCTGCACCCGTACACTTTCTGAGCTGCTAGTACATGGTACATAAAATTGAAAATGTGCTGCTATATTCAAATAAGTATGCTTCCCTCCCACATTCGGGAGAAATTCGGAATCTCTGCTGTGAGATGATAGAGGTGGCACATTTTCCCACCTCTTCATATGCCTCGAGTCAGACTTTACATGAATAAAGAAATCTTTACTGTTAAGCAATTCCAATTTGAATAACACCACCAAAAATGTGCAACTATCCCCCTCCCCCCTTCCCACTGCCAGGACCAATTTATGACCGTAGACATACAACTACATGGTGGTTGAAAGGTTAAACATGCCACCATGACAAGAAAGACACCATTATGCAAGTCATTATAATAAGGTGGCATTAACATTGCCAGCAAATGTGCAGTGACAGCAGTTTTTATGGTATGAAGTGCAGCCACAAGTTCATTGACTACCACATAGTGAAGATGAAACATGGTTAAAGGTACTCAGAGAGGTGGCGTAACATTCTGGGTTACAGTGCTTGTGCCATATAAGCAATGTATATGCCATTGTTGCCTAGTGATTTAGGCTCCTTTGTGCCGTAATTTCTTGGGTCAATTCCACAGAGTGATCTTCAACCTATAGCAAATAAGAAAATAAGCCTGCTGTGTTCCAACAAATCATTATGTCATCAAATGTTATTAGACAGCAGCATATCTAGATAGCTTTATGCAAATACATTTTAGCTTCGACTATGGAAGAAGCCGAAGTGGGTGAACAAAAATAGCACCTGTAGCTTTGAGGATGTCCAATCGGAAATTTCAAGCATCTTCAAGCAATTCAAGCATCTTTTCATACCAGAAACAGTGACGGTTGCAGTTTAGCGCAGTCTAGGCACACTGCTCAACTTGAGCACTGGGAATGACACAGCAAGCTTTTGAAGCTCAGCCAACATCTGAGAGCATTATGTTTTAATATTTTATAGGTGCAGTAGAGATGATTTTGGGAGCTGGGCGTTGGGCACTACTGCCATTAATCCTCCATGTGTGGCACGGTGATTACTATTATGTGGTTGGTGCAATGACACCTTAGTGTTGCTTATGAACAGCTGTGTCAAAGCAATGTCACAAAAACCATGGCTCAGCAGTCAATATTCTGATTTCCTCAGTATTAGCTTTACTTCGATAAAATTTTTTCAGCACGTTAACCAATCTACAATCTACATGAGCCCGATATGACCCGAATACATGCAGTTTACCATCTGTATCCCAATAATGAGGATGCCACTACACCGAAAAAGGCAGGACAAGTGCGAAATTGCGGAGTATGAACCAACTAGCCCAGCAGTGTGCATTGCTAGTATGCATGCAGTTGGTGGATTGCACCTATGTTGAAGTAGATCCCAGTACGGTCTGATGTTTGTTGAGATCTACCGTTTTTTATGCATTCCCAAGCAGCAACGGCCATAGTGACAGCCAGGTGGTGGAGTATTTGCTTCGTATGCAGGAGCTTCTAGTTGTGTATCCCAGCATATTTCTTTTCATTAAAGTGCAGCTTTTAGGTGCCCATTCTTGTGGCGTGCGTCGGTGTCATCGTCCAGCATCCTCGTAACCAAGTGAATGAGCACAGCAAAAGGAAGAAAGAGCGAATGCGGTGCGCAGATGAAAAACGGCGATAGCAAAGAGAGCGCGAGGATGCAGGAGGAGTAGAAGGCTGCTGCACAACCATGCAGCGGAAAGCAAAGGAGGAGGGCATGGTGAAAGTGTGAGAAGAAAAGCATAGTGCTGTGCATGATGGGCTGTCATCGTCAGGCCAGCTGCTCATCCTAAATTTCACTTTCGCCATAAACCTAAGAAAAATAAAACTTTGAGGCCCAAACTTGGGATTCAAACTAGCACTACTGAGTTAATGTGCAGCTAAACGAGGAGCTAGCAGCTGGACCCACTAACTATTGTGCTATCATACTTTCCTTTTTTTCTTTCATGGCATTTATTACATTAACATGTGCAAATAACACTAGAATGATTAGCAAACTAGTGATACCAATGAGAGCCACAGTAACACAATAAAACAATCACCAGATGTCTATAGTTCCAAATGGCAGGCACGACAGTCATACACACTGAAGGGGCACCATCCCACACAGTGGTCATACTTACAATGGAAGTGATCTGATTAATATGCACATTGCATGCTCTAGAAGGGTGGTAAGGACAAGCACCTCACCAGTATCAGGTACCAGTCCAGTTGAAAGTTACCTAGCTCCATTGGTATTTGTAATGTCTTGAGGAAGCTAGATGGTTCATTCTAATGGCTGATTGCTAAATGCACAAAATTTGGAAACAGGACACCATACAATAAAAGACACACAGCAAGATTGAGCGCAGTTCTATTCAGTGTGTGTCTTCTTGTGTGATGTCCTGGGCCGGTATAATGTAAAACTATCCCAATCTATTTTTATTTCAAATAGGCCATTAGCCCTCCATGACAGGCCAGACTGGTTCGAGTCCAGTCCACATAGGCAGAGCCCGAAACATTGTGACTTATCATGGAGGGCTAATAGCCAATTTGAAACAAAAACAGATTGGAATTGTTTTACGTTACACTGGCCCTGTTTGCCAGTTTTGCACATTCAGCAATCAGTCCATTGGTATGTTTTAGGTGCCTGGAAGTCAAATGCTACCTTAATGGAATGATCAATTCAGTGTTGCAGTCCAATATAAATAAATAAATAAATAAATAAATAAATAAATAAATAAATAAATAAATAAATAAATAAATAAATAAATGCCCAACATTTTTCGTTTTCTTTACAGGTCACGCAGCCTTGGCACTTGCTAATTTGAGTGGGTATTGTGTCCCATGTAGGCTTTGAGTGTGGTGGCGTCTGGGCATGGATTTCAGTATGTGCATCCTAAAGAAGTCGCTCATAAACAGATGGAGGCATATGTTGTGAAAGCCTGTTGCTGTTGCAGTAAATCGCTTCAGAGCTGGAGGAATTGCCAAGCTCTGCCTCTCTCTCTCTTTCTCAAGTGGGTAGACATGTCCCTCAGTTCTTGTACCAAGGTGCTTGTGGCAGCTTGCAACTTGAAAGGAGGCCCTATGGATATTTTACAGCAATGGTATGCGGGAGCTACTTTTCCAACTACAGATTATCTTGTAGTAGATCCTCTACCACAGGCCTACTTGAAAACCTACTTGTAAAATAGACAGAAATGTATCAGGTGGTAGGCCGTTACATTCGAAGAGGGGGTACACCAATCTCGGGACATCAAAACATGAAGGGTGCACAGATGCCATACAAAAAATTGCGGGCCAACCTTTTCTTTAGCTTTTTTATGCTTATCTGCAGATGAAGTATAAAGGTAATACCTACGGATATTCAGGCAGTACATGCTTAGAACAGCTTATTTCAAACAGCTGCCTAATAATGGATGACTTTGTTTCTTCTTCCACATGTTGTGCATGGAAACCAATGTAACTATCCAACTGAAGCGGCAATTAACTGAAAGCCAGCAATCATTCTGAAGCCACATTCTTGGCTGGTCACTTTCAGTGATACTTTCTGTGATAATGAGTGGTCAGCCTAGGAAAACTTTAGCCCGCCTTTAAAAATTATGGAGTTTTACGTGCCAAAACCACTTTCTGATTATGAGGCATGCCGTAGTGGAGGACTTCGGAAATTTTGACCACCTGGGGTTCTTTAACGTGCACCTAAATCTAAGTACACGGGTGTTTTCGCATTTCGCCCCCATCGAAATGCGGCTGCCGTGGCCGGGATTCGATCCCGCGACCTCGTGCGCAGCAGCCCAACACCATAGCCACTGAGCAACCACGGTGGGTGGTTTAGCCCGCCTTTTTGGGGTACAGGAGACATGCATACTTGAGACCTCAAGCAGCTCCACTCAAGTCTAGTCAGGGTCTGTACGTTACTTCAGCACATTTGCCTGTTGCTTCATATGAGTTTCGCCAGCACTCTGCAAGAATGAAGGCTATTTCATTTGAAACTTGTAGCCTCCACATAGCAAGTCAATGTTTAAAAGAAGGCACTCATGCACAGCCTATTGCAAAAAAGGTAAAGGCCTGCTAGCCAATAGTGTCGATAGCTGGCTAGCTGCGCCTTTGCCAACAGCACATCTGGGTCAAATTGTTTCTATGACATCGACGAATAAGCACAACATTATGGCTGTAACTAACAAAAAATCGAGCCCGTCAGTTCACTTTATTATTTTTTAATTACTGCAACCTCTGCATGTTTTAGAGGGTCAGATCTCACGTATGCGACTTATAACATCCTTACTAAAAGGAAAAGCAAATGCGATAGCGGAAGTCCCCAAAAATACTGCACACTTATGATCAATAGTGTGTGGACAAGGGGTTCTGCAAAAAAGGCCAAATTTCTTGGCGATTCCGATTCGGAACCTGAAAATGCCGAATGCACCATACAATCTGCGGGTTTCACGCGGCGCATTTTTGATCGTGATCGGCTTTCTTGGTCGCCATTGGCTCCTTATCGCATGCTGTGAGAGGGAGCCAATCGCGGTCGAGAATTTCGACCCGAGGATCGGGCTCAATCGCGATCGAAAGCGGTCGCGTGACACCGGTGGTCAGTTTCAGGCACTTTCAGGTCACATGCCAAAGAATCGGGGAAATTCTTTTTTTCTCCTTTTGCAGAAATTCTGGTCCGCGTACTTTTGATCACAGTTGTCACATCTGCTTCCCTCCGCACAGGTCCTAGGCCGCGTGCAGCACTTCAGATATAGTCACGAGAGATGACGCGTTCCAGCGTCGTATAGCGTAAATCACAAAAGCGTGAGCGAGCGCTAATCTGAACGACGTCCGTCGGAAAAACCACCTATCGCTACGTTGCACGACGCTGACAAGCCATCCGGCCATCTGCGGCCCGATCGCCCAGCGTGACATCATCTCAGGTCAGAGAGCGAGACCTCAATTCAGGTCAGAAATGCGACACCTCAATCGTTTAGCGACTGCTAGTCGTCGGTGGAAAATCTTTTTGTCCGGCGCTTTTTCTTTTTCTTTTTGAGAGCAAGATGTCGAATCGGTGTCCTAAAATATTCACGAAAGCTGACGGCAGATTAAAGGCAGCAGCAGTTCGCAGCCCATGACAGCTTTCATTAGCCACTCACGCTCGCTGCGCGCTTTCGCACTTCACCGCTGCTTCGCGAACGCATCGCGCTCAGCGATACGGACAGGAAGTTTCGATCGCATGACCCACTTCCACTGTTTAACTTTCCCATACGCGCACTTCCCATATTCGGTGCGCGAAAATCGTCGGCGTTCCTTACTAGCACCGCTGACGGCACAGATTCGCGAAGGGCACAAGTGTCAAGCGAACAAAGGCTCCAACAGTGACTCACATTCAGGCATTTCGTCGGCGAGCGCGCACGACAGCGCAGTGCAAAGCAGCGCGATCACGCACGTTCGCCAAGCCATGGTCACCGCCTCCTCTTCAGCAGATCGCCGCTCCGTGGCCAAAGTCGCCGACGCACCTCTTCGTGAGACACGGGCTCGGCTAGCATGCAAATACGCCACCAAAGTCTGCGAGTGACTCCCCGACAGACGTCAAGGCCGCAGGGAGCACAGCTGCCCGAGCTGTACGACGGCTCTCTTAATTTGCTTCATTCAACAAGCGTTGAAGGCGACCCGGAACGGCCGCGGGAACTGAAAAGAAAAGAAAGAAAGAAAAAAAGGGAGAGAGATAAATACTCGCGCAGGAAGCGTTACGCAAGACTTGTGGCCTGACTTTAAACCGAAGAGCGCAAAAGTCGATCAATCGCGCTGGAAGCTTCACCCAAGACTTGAGAACCATAAAGTTGTGAACTTACTTTACCGAGGAAGAAACCGAAGAGCGCAAAAGTTGATCACGTGCACGTGAGTGGCGACTCTAGAAACTCGCTGGACTTTCGTTTCGTATGCTTTTACGTTAAGCCAAACAATTGGCCAAACATAGCCGCGAAAAAAAAAAAAAGAACCTCCCGGCGTCTATGACGTGTTTCCGCCTCCCGAAATTGCTTCCGCCGCATTCACCTAGGCCAAAACATAGCCTTCAAGATCCACATGTAAAATCCCGAGGGCGCCGCCCTGTGAGGCGTGGAAAAACTACCAAAATTGTACAATCTCTATGGATTAATAGCAGTAACCCTTAACATGTTACCAATGACGTCATAGCTCCATTTTTTTTTTATGCCTTTAATGTTGCTGGCAATGCGATCAAAACATAGGCCTTCGAAATTGAGTTTTATTGCTCTAATGTTTCCTCAAAAGTACATCACAATTTACGAATCAGTCAAACAACAGCACAAACATCACTAAATTAAAAAAATTGAATACAGAATACGATGCTTCAAACTTGGCAACCGTAGGTGCCGGTCGAATTTACGGCTCATAGGATGGCGGCCTCTGGATTTAAAATGCGAGTCTCAAAGGCTATGGTTTAGCAGGTTGAACGAAACGCGATTTCTGGAGCCTGAAATACGTCATACACGTCGGCTTTTGGACACTACCTATGGCGTATATTTGGCTCATGCAATCGGTTTTGGCACTTGCTGTACACAACAGCACGGTATCTGTGATCGGATTCTGTTTGCTTCGGAATAGGCGTTGTTGGGGTCCGACGTCATCCACACAAGCGCGAAGTTCGAACATCATCAGGCTACAGTGATCTAGGCTTTTCACGCGGATTCACACAACGCCGGCCTAGTCTTCTTGTGCAGTGGCCGTTTTACCTTAGTTAAAAGCTAGTAAGGCTGGTGAGAACACGCTTCACTGATGTCGGAATTCCAATTGAACATGTCTCGATGCGCTTTAGGCCATTATTCTCTCAATTGCGTGCAGGTCACGTGTACTACATAACAAGCAAGAGTATACGTAGTTGCTGTCCAAAACCCGACATGCATGACGTGTTTCCGACTCCCAAAATCGCTTCCGCCGTATTCAACCAGTAAACGCATAGTCCTCAAGATCCGTACTTTAATGTCAGATTGCATTACCCTATGCGGCGTGGGTTTGGACACCACCTTTTGAATTACATTACTGCATTATAAGAACTGACTGGTGGTCTCCACGTGTAGTTTTATAATGCACATCATTTGGTAAGTTATCCGTCAACTATTGGCGTGTTTGATCAAAAAATTGAGCTTCTGGAACATTCTACCCTTGAACAGCAGAGCCATTTACGACTGTTATAATTGAAGAGAAAAAATACAACATAAATATAAAATACGTACTTGTAGACTTCTAGTACTGCACACTCATTTTCTTTTTTTTTCGCCTTAATTTTCTCAGCGGAAGTCCTGACATTTCTGTGGTACACACCAAGTCGCTAGGCTGTCCTTATCGTTGCGTTTCGTAGTTATTAATCATGTGTCACATAGAGAAAATAACACGAAGTCCTCATTTTCAAACAAAACCTTCTCGCTCAACCGTCTCCGCGTAACACTAACCGATATGAAGTCGGTATATCAGTCTGACGAATGATAACAAATGAGCGGGAAAATGAAATGAATCGATCCTTACAAAGTTTAGTACCTGTCACACGTGTAGGAAATAATCGTTCAAGAGAGCATGACGTCAGTCAATCAGGCTTCGCAAGACCTCCTGAACTAGGAAAGAGCAGCGCCAACTAAGACAATCACGAGCGGGAGAACGACACAGGACAAGCGCCAGCTTCACCTATCTTTATTCACTGATAAACCGGCAAATACAAGGAAAATCACAGACATGCGCACAAGGACCACAATGCATCATCAGCCAAACCGCTCAAGATGTCGCGGCACCCCGGCACCCTGTCGCGGCACCCCGTGGCGGCCGCGACTGCGTCACGCAGCAATCCACTACCATCTCGGAGGCCACGCCCAGTTCAAACATTACAAATTTTTCTGTCTTCTGAAGATTGCAGATGCTATATTATATATATATATATTATAATACCGAGACCGATCAAGTTGTCCAGCGCTGTTTATTCCACAAAAGGGAACGCCCGCAGCTCACTCGCGAAGAAGTCGAAGAAGAGGGAAGATGATGATGGCTATATACAAATGAAAACGACGAAGTACGTTAATAGTGCTTACACTAACTTCCCCCCGTCATGGAAGCGGCCAGCCTGGCCGCAGATTAGAGATTATCTAAACGGGGAGTGAACGGCTTCATCCGCGACACATGAACAATTTCGGCATTCCGGCGGCGCCGGTCAGTGACGGAGTGTACTGGGCGGACGAGATAGTTCACTGCAGATGTTTGCTGCACAACGGTGTATGGACCAATGTAACGTGGAAGGAACTTCTCACAGAGGCCTGGGGTGCGGACTGGAGTCCAAAGCAGGACTTGGTCTCCTGGGTGAAAACGTAGGTCACGGCGTTTGTTGTCGCAGTAACGCTTGCGCTCCGCTTGGGTAGCTTCTGTGCTTTGCCGGGCGATTTGACGGCAATGTGCAACTCGGGCAGCAAAATCTTCTGGAAGCGACGCGTTAGGCGAAGAAGGTGCGAAAAATAGTTCTCTGTCGAATATGGTGGAAGGAGATCGTCCATACACAAGGAAGAAAGGGCTGTAGCCGGTAGTCCGTTGAATGGCAGTATTATATGCGAATGTCACAAAAGGAAGAATTTTATCCCAGTCAGTGTGGTCAGGACGGATGTACATGGAAATCATGTCAGACAGCGTACGGTGGAAGCGCTCAGTAAGGCCATTGGTTTGCGGATGATAAGTAGAAGTAGATTTGTGGACGGTATTAGTGGCTCGAAGAACTTCCTCGAGAACTTGTGAAATGAACGGCTTGCCACGGTCACTGAGAAGAACGCGAGGAGCCCCGTGGCGCAAGACGATGGCGCGCAAGAAAAAGTCGGCGACCTCAGAAGCGGTGCCGGATCGCAGAGGGGCAGTCTCGGCATATCTTGTTAAATGGTCGACCGAAGTGACAAACCAACGGTGACCGGAGGGTGTCAACGGCAAGGGACCATATAAATCAATGCCAACAAATTCAAAAGGTGCGTCCGGGCAAGGGAGAGGTTGTAGTAAACCGGCAGGAGGGGATGTCGAGCGTTTGCGGTGCTGACATTACGCACAAGAGGCAATGTATTTGGCCACCGTTGTGGATAGGCCAGGCCAGAAGCAGCGGGTCTTTATGCGGTCGTAAGTCTTGTGGAAGCCTAAGTGGCCAGCCGATACATCGTCGTGAAGTGCTTCTAATACCCGCAAGCGAAGGCAGCGAGGTAGAACTGGGACCCACCGGTGACCTGTTGGGTGGTAAACGTAGCGGTGTAGCACGCCACCTTGAAGGCGGAATTGTCGAAGTTGGCGTCGCAAGCGGCTGTTGGGTGGTTCGGTGAACCCACTAAGGCGATCCATGAGAGCTCGACAGTAGGAGTCGGCCCGCTGAAGCGAGACGAAATCAGAGCGTGATGAAAGCATAACTTGGTCCAGGGGCGTTATCGAGAGTTGGTGGGAGGCAAGCGTATCATCGCAACGACGTGGTTGGGAAGACGACGGCGCGTTACCGGGAGAGAGTGAGAGTGGGCAGCGAGACAATGCGTCTGCATCATGATGGCGTTTTCCAGATTTGTATGTTATAGTGAAGTCATATTCCTGCAAGCGCAGTATCCAGCGTCCCAAGCGTCCTGACACGTTTTTCATTGATGACAGCCAACACAGAGCATGATGGTCGGTGACGATGGTGAAGTGGCGGCCGTAAAGGTATGGGCGAAATTTCTGAATCGACCAAACGATAGCCAGGCACTCTTGCTCTGTAATGGTGTAATTCCGCTCAGCTGGAGAAAGTGTTCGGCTGGCATATGCTATGACTTGCTCTTTAGATTCTGTATTACGTTGCAGAAGTACTGCGCCAATACCTTGTGCGCTTGCGTCAGTATGGAGTATGGTGGGGGCACGATTATCGAAGTGGCGAAGCACTGGTCCGGAAGTAAGATGCCGCTTAAGAGCTTGAAAAGCCGACTCGCAGTCGCTAGTCCACGTGAAAGAGGCACCGGTAACCAGTAGCTTGTGTAGAGGAGCTGCCATTGCTGCGAAGTTGCGTATAAATCTACGAAAATATGATGCCAAGCCGAGGAAACTACGTAGATCTTTCTGTTGCTGGGGGCGAGGAAACTGAAGAACGGCACTAATCTTTTCGGGGTCAGGCTGGATGCCAGCTTTTGAGACGACGTGACCCAATACTTTTATTGTTTTGCTTGCAAATTTGCATTTTTTTGTATTGATTTGGAGACCAGCATTCGCAAGGCACTTGAGAACTTCGTCTAATCGATGAAGATGTTGGCTGAAGTCAGACGAAAAGATGACAATATCGTCCAGATAACAGAGGCATGTCTTCCATTTTAGACCACGAAGGACGTTGTCTATCATGCGCTCAAATGTGGCAGGAGCATTACAAAGGCCAAAAGGCATCACGTTAAATTCATAAAGGCCATCCGGTGTAGCGAATGCGGTCTTTTCTTTGTCAGTCTCATTCATCGGAATTTGCCAATAGCCTGATCGAAGATCAAGGCTGGAGAAATACTCCGCCCCTTGTAGTGTGTCCAAAGCGTCGTCAATTCGAGGTATTGGATATACGTCCTTGCGTGTGATCTTATTGAGCGCTCGATAATCCACGCAAAAGCGAACTGAGCCATCTTTTTTCTTTACCAGGACCACGGGAGACGCCCATGGGCTAGATGAAGGTCGTATTATCTTCCGCGCAAGCATGTCAGCAACCTGTTGTTCAATGACCTTTCGTTCGGACGGTGATACACGATAGGGGCGCCGTCGTATAATAGCGTAACCATCGGTTTCGATGCGGTGTGTAGCCGCAGGAGTTTGGCTCAACACAGGGGAACAGCTGTCGAAACAGGCTTTGTGTTTTGCCAAGACCACCATTAGGGCTTCGGACTGCGCGGGTGTTAGGTCAGAACCAAGAACGGCTGGAGGAGGGAAAGGATCATCCAAACCTGAGGCTGGGGCTGGCGATGAAGAAGGACAAAGCGCGACTAGAGAGATAGGTTGAGTGTCGGCGAGGGTTGCCACAGTCATCCCTTTGGGCAGCATCACAGGATCTGGGGTCGTGTTGCAAGCAGACAGAAGGGCGCGGCCGCGGGAAAACCGGACGAGACAGGTGGCAATGAGAATTCCGCGAGAAGTACAGCGGGAAGAAGGGGCGACTAGGGCGTCTCCGTCGGTGATCTGACCTGATGTTACGGCTACAACGTCTTCGTGACCAGGACGCAGGACGTGGTCGGCAGCGATGGTCAAGTTCACGCATGAAAGTGAAGAGTCCGCAACAGGTTCAAGCTCTGTATCCGTGATGTGGACAACTTCCTCTCTACAGGAAATGACGGCTGAAGCAGAATGCAGGAAGTCCCAACCCAGTATAAGTTCATGGATACACGTTGGAAGGATGATAAACTCGATGTGGTGGCGTATGCCGTCGATGAGAACACGAGCAGTACACTGTCCGTCAGGGTGAATGAACGCATTATTAGCACCACGCAAAATAGGTCCAAGATAAGGCGTTTTTACTTTACGGAGCCGGGAACACAGATCACTTCGAAGAACAGAAACGGCGGCACCGGTATCGATGAGAGCTGACGCGGGAACACCTTCGACAGTCACAGAAAGCATGTTGGCCGGGCGAACAGGAGGAATTTTTGAAGACCGATAAGAAGCAGTTTCCCCTCCAAAAACTGCAACAGTTAGTTTTCCGAGTGCTGGTCGACAAAATGGGAAGTGGGGCGAAGCGGTGATGTAGAGCGCCGGTAAGGGGAAGGAGAACGGCGTCTGGCCGAACGGGAACTATGAGGCAGATTGGGAGCAGCTGGTGGAGACGGAGAACGCTGTTGCGGGGACGAGTACGGTCCGGGATAGTAGTCGTCTGATCGGCGAGTGCGGTCTCTTTCGTGCGCAGCATAGCCTCGCCTTTCATCCTGCTGGCGCCGGCGGCAGAAGCGTGATATATGGCCGCGTATACCGCAGTAAAAACAAACTGGACGAGGTGGACGCCACTGAGGGTACGATGGCGCAGCAAGTGCTCTGGTTCCCATCGAAGCCACATGGTCATAGGAAACGCCAGTAGGCACGGAAGGCACGGTAGGGGTGGGTAGCGAAACAACATCCGCGTAGGTAGGTGTGGAGCGCGCTACCGGAGCAACATGCGTCGTGGGTGTAGTCATCGCTGTCAACTCCTGCTTTACGACCTCGCGCAAGTCGAAGGCGGGGGTTGGGGTGCAGGCAGCAGGTGGACGCCTGAGGTCTTGTAGTTGAAGCTCTTCGCGGATGATGGTGCGGATAAGAGCACGTAGATCTGGAGAATGGGGAACCGGAGGATCGCTGCTGTCATGTGGAAGACGAATAGACTGCAGCTCGTCGAGGCGTTGACACGTTGAAGTGATGTCTTGGACAGAAGCCGGATTTTGCACGATTAAGGCGTTGAAGGCGACAGGCCCAATGCCTTTTAAGATGTGGCGAACGCGTTCGGCTTCCGTCATGCTAGGATTCGCACGGCGGCACAGAGCCAAGACATCCTCTATGTATGAGGTGTAAGACTCTTGGGGAAGTTGGCGCCGCGTTCCCAGCTTCTGTTTGGCGACTTCTGCACGGCCAGACGAGGAAGCGAAGATTTGCCGCAGCTTCGAGGTAAACGTGGACCAATCCGCGATGTCGGATTCGTGGTTGAAATACCACGTCTTTGCAACACCGGTCAAGTAGAAGGCGACGTGCCTCAATTTCTGGGTGTCGTTCCACTTGTTGCAAGAACTCACGCGGTCGTAGTGGTCGATCCAATCGTCTACGTCATCACCGCGGAGTCCCGCGAAGACAGGGGGATCGCGCTGAGGGCTCGTCACAGTCCAAGCGGGCGCCGCAGGTGGGGTCGTCTGTGTAGTAGGGTTAGAGGCGCCGGAAGGGCCGGGGTTGGAAGTGTCCATTGTTGTAGAGGTAGCTGGGTGCAGGCGGCGACCGGAACGGAGCTCCAGGGAGGACGGAAACGCGAGAGGACGTCGGGATCTTGACGTACCTCCACCACTTTATAATACCGAGACCGATCAAGTTGTCCAGCGCTGTTTATTCCACAAAAGGGAACGCCCGCAGCTCACGCGCGAAGAAGTCGAAGAAGAGGGAAGATGATGATGGCTATATACAAATGAAAACGACGAAGTACGTTAATAGTGCTTACAATATATATATATATATATATATATATATATATATATATATATATATATATATATACTCACTTAACTCAAAATTGGCTTTTACGTATTACTGAGAATGTTCTCGCGATCACGAAATGAAGCAACAGCGGACCAGCAACTTTTTTCCGATGACGACATGCGGACTGAGAGCAAGCGACTGTTCTCTGCTTTCGGTACGAGATTGTAAGTTCACTGCTGCATGCAGTGCTATAACATTTTGCTCGCGTGTTCACAGGAGTTTCGTTAAAAGATCGGCAACGTTTTTTTTTATTATGTTCAAAAAAGTGCTTCAACAGCTCGCCACCGGAGACGTTGACGACGTCAGAAACTGGCGCATATCTATGCGGTAGAGGATCAGCCAAGAATGAGACGGCGAGAGAAAATAATGCATTAAAAAATATATGTAATTGTATTCCCGACACACATGGTACATTTTTTCATAATTAAAAATATTTGCGTTATGTTGTTTCACAATGAATCCCCAATTTCTTTTCCATCTTCTCCCAGTGCGCAAAAAAAAAAAAAATGACCATAGTTGGGTTTTCCATGCAGCGGACGTCCTATGTAAGCCACATTTTCTGGATCCTCGATCAACTTCCCTACCGTTTCCTCTTCGTTTCTCTTTCTCTCTCTGGATAAAAATTCAGCCTCCTTTAGGGACCTCCAAATGGAGTCCTGCCAAGCGCATTTTCTGAAACAAAATACCAAGCCATGCTGAAGACGTCCCTAGTACGTTCGCTTCGGGACTGGGACCTTTTGACCACTTGAGTACGTACTGAAGATGTTTTATGTCGTCTGGGCAGTTAGCCAGCCGAAGTTCCCAACACAGAGCCGCTTCTCTACAAATAAAACTTCTCAACACGTTCGTAAATGTTCTTTGAGGAGGGCATGATGAATAAAAATAAGTGGAATGCATAACACTTCCACAGTGCAAGCAGAGACGTAAAGACCACGAAGAAACGTCTCTGATGCAAAGCAAGCAGAATACGGCGTACTTTGCACAAATTACGAATAGCCAACACGAATAAATACACTTATAATACAAAAATACGGGTAATGGACGAGTTCTATTCTAACTGGTACGGCGGTTGTGTGCGGCGTGCCACATGAACGTAGCCGTGAATCACAAAGAGCTTGAAGTGCACAGCACTCCAACACACCACGAAACAAAAAGAGTCCCACAATAAACTAGCCGCCAAGCGTGGGTTCTTGTACGATTTTACGCGAAATCAATTGACAAGCCAAAGATTATTCAGGCGTAAATAACGCTGCAACACGAAAACAAGAGCGTCCAACATTGAAACGATACATACAGTTCTCACCAAAAGTCCAGCATCCAACTAACGCGTCCCTATATTGCACCGTCAGAGGCTTGGATAAAACGCCGCTACGATGTGTGGCAGACGGCGTATGCGGGATCGGCGTGCCGCGGGTAGGTTTACCAGAAGGCAATGCCTTCAAGCGTTACAACTAACTCCCGGTGGTGGCGATCGGTCTTCTTGGAAGCTCCGCCATCGTCTTCTGTCGCACCGCCACCAACGCCAACGCGCCTCTTGCCAACGCGCAGCCGCCCCTAGCTCGCGACCTACGTCAACAAGCAGGGAGTCTGCAAGTGGCTGCACCAGAAGGCTTCGCGGAAGGACTTCAGACGAACTGGCGCGCCGGGGCAGGTACTCGACGCTGCGCGATGGTAGATGCAGTCCTGAGCAGAGAGATGCGACCAAGCAATGTCACCGTTCCGCATCCAGTGAAGCGATTTCGCTCCTTAAGAGAAAGTGTCACGACTCACGATATGCCGGGTTGGTAATTTTATTCATGACGACAACTTGCCCGATGAAGAGAGTGGTCATTGCGTTTGTTGCTCATTGCGTTTGTACAGGTATACCTTGTCTATGTTATCAACTTACGTATGGCTGTATAGTCCCATATACGGAATTAAAAAAAAAACGATTTCCTATAGCTTCTATTGCTTAGTAACAACAAAATCGACGCAGAGAGGAAGAATTAACGCAGCACTTTTAGGAAACAATTACGGTGACCTTCAAATTTTAGCGATACATTCTGAGCAACTAGGCATCGAAACTTTCAGCACGCCCTCAGGGAAACGTATACCATGCCAACTTTTGAACTAGTGAGGGGGAGAGGATAAAGTGCCTGTCTCTCCAAATCTCAATGGTTGGTCGGAGAGGCGTCGACGTCACGCCAGAGGTCTGTGAACCTTACGGGTTGCGATACGTACAGCCCACCGTGCAGGTGCAATCACTGTGACGCCAAGAAAGGAGCAGAAATTCCAAAAGCGACGCCAGGCTAGACGTCAACAGGAAGCCACGATCCCGAGGAACGGGAGGGAGCGTTAATTGCACCACGGCTTTCACAAACGATTCAGCAAATTCAGGGAGCCATTCGCATGCTTTGACAATATTCGACGATTTCTGCATACTTTTGTGTTCGACCACTGCTGTTTATGAAGGGTGTTCAGCTAACTTGTGCCAAGACATTTAAATATCCGCGTGTGCGCTACGAGAATGCCATCAACTTGGCATTGTTCACTGCCGCCTCGAAAAACTCAAAATATTTTGTGCTGTGAACTTGCACAAAATATTATTAATTTTTAACGAACCTTTTAGAGTATAGTTTTCAATGCAAACTAGAGGCTTGAAACAAGTTAGCTGAAACACCCAGAGGCCGCCATCTTTATGTGAATCTCCACCTCGTAGCGGCAGCTGGAAATCACATGGAAGAGGCCTTCGTCCTGCAAAGAATCGGAATACGGGCTTATTACTGTTCTGGTGACGACGCTCGGCACACCTTGAGACAGCCGGAGATGAAGAACATCCTCTCCGGCGAGAGCTCGGCCAGTTGGGGCAGCTGCTGGTCCTGGCTTCCGCTCATTGCGGCCAACGCTTTCAGGGAGCACTCGTAAGCCAGGAGGTTCTCGATCGAGTCGTCCGAACGGGTGCCCGATGGGGCCTCACACTCAGTGGGGACGGTGGCATTAGGCAGCAGGTACCTGCGTTTCATGGCCGTTTCTCGGTTGCCGGGGGTGGAGCAAGCACGAATTAAAAGTAACAAAACTGCAACCGAGATCTTTTTTTTAATATTGAAGGGACTGATGAGGACCTAAAACTTGTCACGAAATTTTCATGAAAATGAAAAGACCATGGTTTACAGCGATAGAATCGCGGGCACGCATGCGGGTCGCTGTTTAAGTAGGAATTAGAAGTTTAAATCGGCACAGAAAGTCGCGAAAAACGGTGTGTCGCCCCACTTTATGGTCAAACCGTTTAAATGCGTAAGCATATCTATGCCTACACAACGAGGAAACCCGTCCCTTTGTCCGTCACGTAAGACGATCGCTTTCAAGATAGGGCCCGCAGCAGCGAGCGAATTGACCTTCATGCTGCCTCTCGCTTGAACGAGAAGCGGCGAGAACGCAGCGTACACGAAGCTATCAGCAGATGGCGCACTCTGTCCCCATCGCAGATCGCTTTCAAGATAGGGCCCGCGGCGCCGCGCCATACGCAGCCGCCGCCTGAGTACGGTTGATCACAGTTGATAATGGTTCGACGCAGATGCATAAGGCGCTAAAAAGCAATAACGGCTTATAACCGGATCATCAGCGCACCTGGCGCCATCACCTGCCACAGTTTGCTTGCATCATCAATTCACTTTGCGCCGCCGTCCGCAGCAGTTCGCGTCGCCACGGAGATGTTTATACTGGCCGGATCAAGTGTCATACCATTCATGACACCGGGCTGCGTGGAGATGAGCAAGTGGAACAATGCTTACGCATACTTCGACAACTGCCAGATGAATTTCTGCGTGAATTTATTGTACTAGAGACGAATATTGAACGCAAGTAGACTGCTGTTGAAAGCCAACTGCAACAAAATCATGCTTTGGTTATAAATGAGCAGTGTATACCACTGAAGCAACCTTGACAAAGTCGCACGGCTGGTAACTGTAGTTTTCTTTTGTTAGAAGCCTTTAAACAGCACCTAGGCCGATGGCGGTGGTTGTCGCAATGACGTAGGTTCCAGCAGGAAATTCGAAGAAGCCGCACGTTCTAGACCATGCGTCACTGTTTTTTTTTCAGTTTCAGTATCAAAAAGGTCATTTTTAATATCGTGTTTCCACGCTCCCGCTCGTATATCGCACGCCAAATTTTGCACGAAGGCTCCTCTATATCCATACTATATTAAGCTAGGCTTCTTACGCGTTCCAACATTTCTTTACTGTTGCCCTTTCAAGTGCATCATTCCTGTATGTATTGTTTTAAATCATGGTCTTATATATTATATAGCTAATTAATATGCCTGGAGGGGTTAGTTGGTTCATTCTAACGATTGACGTCTAAATGGGCAAAATTGAGAAACAGGACACCACACAAGAAGAGACACAAAAATCGAGCTGAGCATATAGGCGTTTGCACTTTATTCTATGCGTATTAAGACATAGGAAAGCGTCATGCTAATAAGAGCCACTGCCTTCGCCGTCTGAAATGGAACGGCAGAATCGTGGTGAGGCTGTGACGTCCCAGTGCATGGCGGCGCACATTAGCGTTTTCGTGCGCGTGCGATTTTGTGAGCGAGTACCCGAGTTCTGTGGCCTCTTTAAGAGACGCAAAATGTCACCGACTAACTGCGGCGTAAATTGGGGGCAGCACTCTTAACGCGATAGCATAGAGAAAAGATGGCGATAGCGTTAAGGGTCCCGTGTCGCTGTAATTCCGGCGTCCAGTGTCGACCATCGTTTCGGCAAAAATGATTTCGAACCGCGCATACCCAACCACGCGGGCCCTCCATGAAGCGCAATGAAGTTACTGAACTAATTGAGTTTCTCAAGGTAAGATGTGTCAGAAAAATCGTAAAGTACGACCTACGCACAACCTACAGGCATGATAGCGTCTGACTGTAATTTGAATATACGAGAAAACATAAATCTCCCACGCGGAAACTCAAAACATAAACCCCTTTCGCTCAAGATGGCGCTCGCCTCCCCCACATGGCGCCCCGCGCCAGAGGCCGCGATTCTACCTGAAGGCTCGCCTTCGTGCATAGCGTTCGCCGCCAGTGTTTTCCGGTAAACGTTACGGCTACATAAGCTGCAGTTGCAGGGAAGCGCGAGAAGCAGTAAGGGATCTTTGAATGCTATCGCGTTCCATTCTTAAAGGCAATCCTTAAAGGGACACTAAAGTGAAAAATGATTTCTTCCGCATCAGTAAATTACCGTTCTACAACACCAAAAACACCACTCTTACAACGATAAGACATTTGGTAAGCCAGATAAAGCGCAAGAACGAAATACGGGTGACGACGCCTACTTGACTTCCCGCAGTTGGGGGCTGTGACGTCTTGGATTTTGATGGCACCTTCTAGGGCCTAGTAATCATATATAGCGGTACAGATTGACTATATTGTGTTCTAAAGGAAACAAATATTAAACATCGCAAGTTTCGGGAACCTTTATCCAGCCAACGCGGCCCAAATGCGAAAACATTCTTTGGAATCCCTGACGTCACGCTGACGTACCAGCGCTGGGGTTTCGGCGCTAAATTCAAATACTGATACTTGGACCTTCATTTTCTCATCTAATAATCAAACTATTTTTTTTGAAATGACTGCCTGCAGGGTTCTCAAACAATGCTCCATTAATCTAAACTGATTTATTGTTTCGCTTTAGTGTCCCTTTAAGCGTCCTCCCAACTTTTTGGTTAGCCCTACTGGAGTATTTTACCATTTCCCAGCAGTGCCAGCGTACGACCGCTATATCGCGCGTCTTTGCCCGGATGTTTCCCGCATACTTCATAAACGCGATCGCGATTCCAGATTGAAAAATTCTGATGAAAAAATCACATTTCCCGCGTTGCCACTATAGGATTAGACGATAGGTAACCTTTACACCCGCCGCGGTTGCTCAGTGGCTATGGTGTTGCGCTGCTGAGCACGAGGTCGCGGGATCGAATCCCGGCCACGGCGGCCGCATCTCGATGGGGGCGAAATGCGAAAACACCTGTGAACTTAAGATTTAGGTGCACGTTAAAGAAGCCCATGTGGTCGAAATTTCCGGAGTCCCCCACTACGGCGTGGCCTCATAATCAGAAAGTGGTTTTGGCACGTAAAACCTCATAATTTCATAGGTAACCTTTACGTTCCACAAAAAAAGTACAGGTACCATAAAAAAAAATGATTGTCGTTCCCTTTAACAACCCGACGTTCCGAAGCCAGTTCCATTTTCAGGTGCGACATTGCGAGATGTGCCGCATTGCCTATAAAGGTTTGATGTTCGCTCCTGACCGTCTTGGCGCTCTTTGGCCATACCTGGCCCTTGCGCCACTAAACAACACATTCATCATGTTTGCTCCTGGGCTCACACCTTGCAAGGTAATTTCTCGGGAGAATTCCCGAGGGATGCGCAATTCTTCGGGTCTTCTTGTGGATGTGCGAGGATGCTCCTTCTCGATCCGCAGGAGTCAAATTCAAATGCCCCGGTGTGACGCCTTACATGCATTACTTAAATATTTGGTAGTGTAGCTTGTATGTGTCATGTTCTCTGCGTGGTGTCTGTTTTTTATGCGAAGCATATTACGAGAGCTCAACCCAGCTCCTCCGGCGCGGCGGTGTCGCCTTCAATACCACGTGACACCGTGACGTCACGACAGGAGAAACGGGGCTCCAACTCGCGCCGTCGCTCGCGGCGTCGCGGCGGTATATAAGCAGCTGCGCTTGTTTCTAGGTGGCTTTGGCTCAACTCTTGCTAGATGGGCTGGGTGGGAATCGAACCAGGGTCTCCGGTGTGCGAGACGGAGACGCTACCACTGAGCCACGAGTACGATGCTTCAAAGCGGTACAAAAGCGCCTCTAGTGAATGCGGAGTTGCCTTAGAAACGAGCTGTTTCTAAGGCTCAGGCATGCGTCCCTTGCTCAGGTGCACATTTCGTTGCCGCGCCGAACGCTGCGTTGCTCGACGCTCACCGCGACCAATGCGGGGCGCGTAGTCGCTGCGCCGTAGCCCACTGTCTTACACCCCTTGGCGGGTCGACGGGAACGCTGTCGCGTTCCACTCTTGAAGGCGAAGAAGTAATGCATGAGTTGTTTCTTCGTCTAGCCGAACCAAATATAGCCAAGCAACAGCAGTTCACCAGGCTAAACAGTGGTTCAACAACTAAAATAAAGGCTAGTATGCTTCGCATCCTGGGCTTAACCTTAGCTAAGCCACAGCCATTTTTTTTTTCCTGCAAGTTAAAGAAGAACGTATAGCGTACGTCTTGTGTCACAGTGGGACATGTCCATTCTGGAGGATTGGTCACAAACGGGCACTCCCACCCAGTGGCGCATGTCCGAATGGCTAAACCAAATCAAATAAAGTAAGTCAACGAATCTGTTAAATATAAATGACTATTCCACAAAAAGATCGGTGTGTTTCACAGCTACCTGTGAGGCGACACTATATGCTCAAGTTTTATGTAGGAATTAGTGAGACATACCCATTCTGAAGGCATGACCTAAGTCGGGCACACACAGCCAGCTAGTCGCACATACTGAATGGCTAAATCAAGCAAAAATAAATCAAAGAATCCGTTGTAGATATTTCACCATTTATCTGTGCTTTGGAGATAGCAGTGAACCGACAATATATGTTCAGGTTTTATGTAGCAAGTTATTTCTTTACCAACATCCGCGCATACTTGGTCACCCTGCAAGGGTTATAAAAGCCTGTTCGCTGGTACTTCTATTCAGCGCCCCTTAACTTTTGCACGCACGCACGCACGCACGCGTACACACACACACACACACACACACACACACACACACACACACACACACACACACACACACACACACACACACAATATACCCGCCTGAGTAACACATATGCTGACACCCAAAGATCTAATTTTTCAGGAACATGCAAGCTACTGCTTTGTTTCCCACGATTTCTATCCTAATCCATACAATATGTGATATAGATCATATCATGTTAAGGGCACCGTTAATTTCTTTGTGTGTGTGTGTGTGTGTGTATAAGCCATTGTGTAAACATGTGCTGTATTGCAGAATTCCTTGATGTCTTCCTTCCTTTTTATTGTTGTTTCTTTCCTTTGCATTGTACCAAGATGACGCTTTGCTTGTTTCCACTTTTTTTTTCTCTTTTCTTTTTCTTTCTTGTGTTTCACATGTTATTGGCTCTTAAAGCCTCTCTGTATATCCCACTCCTGCATAGGGCCTCTAAAATAGGCTGGCAGTACGGAATAAATAAATAAAAAAAAACGTATACCTCTCGACGAGAGCCCTGGCGATGAGATGACCCACCGCCCCGACATTGGCGGCGACCGGCCCGTCCTTTTGGAAGAAAGGCGCCCGGGTCAAAACCCCCGGCACGATGACCGTGCCGTCAACGGTCACGTCGACGGCCGTCTCCAGCGGGTCGAAGTAGAGCTCGCCCGGAGGCGCGTGGTCGCGCCACGCCTGAGCTGCCGCAACCCACTGCACGAAGAAGTGCCGACCCGAGGTGTTCGCGCTCGGGAACGCGGAGAAGAACGTGTCCAGCGAGTTGTAGTACTTGACGAACTCCGGCGAACCCACGAACACCTTCGGGGCGGCGGCGAACGTGGAGAGCCACTGCTTTCTGGAACGCGAACCCAAAGATAGGGGGAGGGGGTGAAATCAAGCGCTGGTGAAGCGACGGACTCGGCTTCTTATTGTTGCCTCGTGCCATCATCGTCAGCCTGGTTACGCCCACTGCAGGGCAAAGGCCTCTCCCATACTTCTCCAACTATCCCGGTCATGTACTAATTGTGGCCATGTTGTCCCTGCAAACTTCTTAATCTCATCCGCTCAACTAACTTCTTGCCGCCCCCTGCTACGCTTCCCTTCCCTTTGAATCCAGTCCCTAACCCTTAATGACCATCGGTTATGTTCCCTCCTCATTACATGTCCCGCCCATGCCCATTTCTTTTTCTTGATTTCAACTAAGATGTCATTAATTCGCGTTTGTTCCCTCACCCAATCTGCTCTTTTCTTATCCCTTAACGTTACACCCATCATTCTTCTTTCCATAGCTCGCTGCGTCGTCCCAAATTTAAGTAGAACCCTTTTCGTAAGCCTCCGGGTTTCTGCCCCGTATACGTGAGTACTTGAGTGGCGTCATGTGGATCGACGTTAATGTTGACCTATTCCGAGTCTATCCTGTGCGATATCATCCATTGATCAACAACAGCGTCAAGACTCAGGTTGGAGCCAGCAGTGGCAGAGCCGGCACCACGGCGCTGTGCCCTTGAAAAACTTATGCGCGAGGTTCAGTTGAATCTGAATAGAAAGTACGTTGAAGTCAACAGAAACACAACATATAATTTCGGTAACGGCTTCTTATAAGGAATGGCGTCGTGCCTGCACGTGTGTGAAGAAGCAAAATTATTCAGCCATGCCGCAAGTCCCGTCTTGCGTTCCGGCGAGCATGACACTCCGTCTCCCGCTGCTACCCCCCCCCCTCCCCCCGCCCATACTTCTCGTTACGTTTTTTTTTTGCTTTACTTTTTGCTTTCTCGTCGAAGGAAAACAAATTACAGGCGCTCACTTTGCGCTCAGGCATCCGGCTACGACATGTGCAATGGCGGTTATCGCAGTCTTGGTCGTATCCGCTGGCACAGAAACGGCAGCAACAGATGCCAGGGCTGCCGCCATCACCTGCGAGACCATGCGCACGCACTCCGCCATGAACTCCTCCTCACCCGTCAGCCTGGGATGAGTGTGCAACCTGGAAGAAAGTTTCAGACAACGAGGTCACCGCGTGTATGCCAGGTATTTCGTGAAGTTAGCAAAGCCCACTTAAAAAAAAAAAGCCGTCTATAGCATACATCACGCATCTAAAGCTGAATGACCCGAAGAGACGGGTATTACTTGCAAAGAAAAATTATTAGACTTATCACCAGAATTCACTTATCAAATTTTCTAGCTTATTACTTCAGGACAGGTATCTCAGCTCGAAAAATTGAAACCAGTGAGTTTGAAAGACACATCCGCTAGGGGCGAAATGACTCTACCTGCTTTGAGACAAGCGCCGTCAAACGTAAAGCAAAAATGCATTTTTGTTCTCTTTACTCTCTTTAGCAAAACGCCATTTTATACCTTCAAGCAGGAATCTGACTGGAGAAGCCAATGTACTCATCGCACGTCTTGGGAACGTATATCTCAAAAAAATGACACAGAAATTATGAGAATTGTCTTCCAATGCGTAAGCGTTCTGAGCACGAGGTCGCGGGATCGAATCCCGGCCACGGCGGCCGCATTTCGATGGGGGCGAAATGCGAAAACACCCGTGTGCTTAGATTTAGGTGCACGTTAAAGAACCCCAGGTGGTCAAAATTTCCGGAGTCCTCCACTACGGCGTGCCTCATAATCAGAAAGTGGTTTTGGCACGTAAAACCCCAAATATTATTATTATTAATGCGTAAGCGTTCTTTGGCTCGGCTGTTACTTCCCCTTTGCTTACTTGCTTTTCCTAGCTTATGCATGCGAAAACCTATCGCTTTTCCGGTGCGACAGAAATTAAATCCCCGTACTCAACGGCGTGTAGATGAGTTGCCAGGAAGCTGCATGGCCCCTTCAAAGAGATCCGATCAAATGAGCCGGAAAGCCGTCACAACCGGTTTCACCAGTGTTTCTTCCTTTTTTTTATTTTTTTCTCTCTGTTTTCCTCTTTTGTTACACCCTTGATGCGGCGACGGCGAGGTCACAAGTTCTTTGAACGCCACCAATCATTTATTATTATTGTGTTATCCCGTGTACATATCGGTTATTCTTTTTTTCAACCTCGGCAGCCCCACAGCAGGCTTCTCTGCACACACACCCATAATGCAGGAAAGCAAGCTTTCGCGGCTGCCTGACGAGAACAATTTTCCATCTGATCAATTTTTATCTCTCTTTTTTTTGCTTCAATTGTTCCTTATCAATTATAAAGCTACCAATCATCTACAGTTACACTATTATAACGATTAAATGTCTTAACTTCGCGAATTACGTATCTTTGTGCGGATACAAAGCCATTACACTTTTCGCGCGACAGATTTTGCTGGGGCACTCGCCAAGTAATGCTGACACATTAATGAATTGCAGTAAGTACGCGGTCTTGTTAGTTGATGTTAATCCACGAAGTTTGACAGCCCGAACGTAGACAAAATACCTCTGTCTACGTTCGCGCTCTCAAACATCATGCATATCTCAAAACTGGCGTTCTAGTTCTGTGCAACACTTGTTCCAAGTGGATATACCGCCTTGCAAACTCACCGGCTATTATTCGTAAACTGCAACAGCAACAGTTTAAAAGTTAATTAGCGACATTTCGATAAATATTCGATTATGCACTTGTACTTTTACACAACGAACCAACTTAAAACACACACACCATATAGGACCAGCGGCTCTTTAGCCATGCAGGAAAGGAAATTAGCTTAACCAGCTAGCCTAAGTGCCCTCTCGTGGGCATGAGCCGTGTGTTGAGGCCACCACAACAACAATAATCAGCCCGCTTGATATCGCATAAAAAGAAGGGTAACCATGTTTGACCATATTTGATTGTCTGCCACCTCTATTACATTCATTCGTTAACTGTACCCGGCGACCTTCTGTGGCAGCGCAAATAATGCTAACGAGCCGAAGCACACAATTTACCGCGCATATTTATGCAGTGCGCGAATGCAAACAACTGGAAGCTACTTAGCGTAAAACAAATCGTACCAGTTATTATTTTATTTTTTTTTGTATCAGGTCTTATTTCATAACAAATAAAAAGCTGGCTTAGGAAAAGGATTTCCGTTACTTGCTCTTCCTAGTTTCGGCTTTCCTGGTCCTGTAAACCATATCGTAGAAACTATATGCTGTAAATTACCAGCGAAACGACGGCACTGCTTGACGCAGTCACACAACATTGGCGTTCTTGTAGTTAGATGGCCACCCGCTAGCCAGTCGGCAAGCAGAGCAGCAACTCGTGCTCTGCTTAGTTCAGCCTTTCTAAGCCATATCTAAGCCTTTCCCTATTCCACGACGACCTACTTTCTGCCCGTTGGCTCGGCCTTTGTGGTAGCCTTCTCCCCTCCTCCTCAAGGCGCTGCCCTCTCCTCCTTTTACAAGCGGAGAGAATCTCTCCGCGTGATTCTGACTCGACAAAGGGCATTGTCCGCCCAACACGAAAATGGATAAAGCGGCTAAGAAAACCAATCACTAAGAAAATAAATCGATTCAGACTGACTGCAGTAGTATATTGTCAAGGAAACTCGTACGGGATCTTCCGGACAGCAAAATTCACTCTCAGAAAGTGGGCACATGTTGAATTCGCCGGCTAAGGCAAGTTTTTCTGTGTTTGTGTTATCGAATGACCCGTATGGCAACCGTCTCCAACGCGGAAACAATCAGCGAAGCACTTGCGAGAATCTCTGGCACATAAGGTGTAAAAATCTCGCACGTGCCAGCAAGAAAACTAAAGAAACAGCTCGTGCGGGTGAAAGACTTCAGAAATCTCAAAGCTTCCAGATGTAATATGCAAGATAGCGAGCAAGAATTGTAACGAGTCCTACATAGGCGAAACTAAAGACTTTAACACAAGAATTAAGCAACACCAGAACGACCTCAGAAAAAGCAGCGCGAGCAATTGAAACCCTTGGCGGACCATCACACGACTACTGACCCCACCATTGGCGGGGATTGTATACCGTTAACAACGGCACAGAAGCGTCAATCTTTACGCCTGCTCTTAAAGCTTTTATATATTCAATCGGCAACCCACTCGATAAACCGGAAGCGGGATAATCTTCCCGAGAAATACATGCGGAATCTGCGCCACCTAACGTACAAATAATCGGACCCTCTCAGGTTCCTCTTCATTGAGAACAAGGGACCCGCAGGGGCCTCGAAGCGTCATTTTTTATGTTCGTTTTCTCTTTCAATCATACGTGAGTGCTCGTTTCTTTATTCTGACCACGTACTAGCCTGGCCTGGCGAGTTTCCGTCGAACATTGGATGGACTACTTTTTGCGTATTTCTGCTGCACTCAGGTGAACGACCAGTTCGAGGTACACCTGCCCACGATATACTTGGCAACACTACAAAGCTTCTGTTACTGTAGAAGCGGTCTATGGCCAGATCTGCCGCGCACTACCGGTAGCCGGATGAAACGAAAACGACGTCACTTTTTGGCCACAGAGGAAGGGGAAAAAAAGACTAGAAGGGAACGTCACGTGACGGTTTCGAAGCGCACTCTTAAAGGCATAAATTACATGCGGCTCACGGGAAATAAATCAACACCACGTGATAGGTAAGCGATAATGTTCTGGTCGCCCAGCGCGTGGATAGAGTGGAGGAGAGTAGAGCGGAGAACGGCTGGTTAGGGCGTCACTAAAAGCTACCACGAATCAAACATCCACATGAAAGGTAAGGGAACCTTGGAGCCCCTGCCCTCCGAGATACAAGGAGCAGACAGGCCCCGAAGGGAGGGAGAGGAGGCTCCAGAGGCGGTCAGCTTGCCGAGAGCGCGCCGAACCATGGCCTCCGAGATTGCAAGTTGAGCTGGCAGGCTTTGCTCAACTCGTCCCATACGCACGGAGGGTTGTAATTTCAGTGGTGGTGCGCGTTGCCGGCTCCTTCTCCGCACCCCGACGTTCCGAACCGATTGCTTTTAATGCGTCGGGGAGGCCTTCGGGCGCTCCGGATATTGTTGCTGCGGTTTGGATGAGGCGCGAGAAAAAAAAAAGACTGTCTTTGCGATGCTATGCGATCCCTTACCGATTTGGAAATGACGACTGACGGCCTACGAGAGGCGAAGTGAATGCTGGCGGCCCCTGTTTATTCTCTGATGCATTAAATTTTTTTTTCCACGCACACATTCCCACTACATTCCCGTCCCTACGTATAACGCGAATGCACTTAACGATTTGAGGGTTACATGTATGTTTATCCTCTTGTGAGCTCGTTTCAAAGCTCTGAACGAGATTCGCCTGCTGGTGTCGGCGGGTTGCTATGGTCTGCGCATTTTGTCGTCGTGATACAGCGTGAAGTAAGACATGCCAGATCCGCCCCCAGACACATGCTGCAATGGCTCGTGTGCTTAGATTGAGGTGCACGTTAGAGAACCACAGGTGGCTAAAATTAATCCGGAGTCTCCCTGTTACGGCGTGCCTCATAATTATATCGCGTTTTGGCACGTACACCCAAGCATCTATTTTTTTTTTTCATTACTTTTGCCGCAATCGCCACAGTAACGCTTCTTCGCGCTAAGTCACCAACTGAAATGGGGGTCGACTTCCACTTTGATTCTGAAATTTTGGACCCTCTCTACTGACAGGAACGAGTGTTGCGCATATTGACACGCATCAACTCACAAGTCAAAACATTTATAATTATAATACGAGAATACAGAGAGAGAAAAAGATTATGCTTGTCTATGTATCTAGTGTTGGCTTTGTCAGCAAGCGGACAAACCTAACTAGCGGATTAACTAAGCCAGTCCAAAGGCAAATATTCAAGGTGAAGTGTCAGTGAAATGTGAAAACACACAAATAATGTTTCAGCTAAGGCGCAGCAAGCTTTAAGGAAGTTTTTTTTGCGCATAAAGGAAGTTTTTTTGTTCTGCTGCGTGCCGGAAACGCGTCCGAAGGCAGCAGGGGTGGAAGTGATGGTGGTGGTGGGGGCAGTGGAATGGGGGTAGTAAAGTTTCGTTCGTTCTCCGTCCTCGCTTCACCGTTGGAACTTGAAGCTTCTCGGACGATGATCGGCAGTTGTTGATCAAACGCAGGCAGGAAACGATGAGATCAGATGTACAAGAAATATTTGTACGTAAACTTTTCTATATATACACGGCAGGTAAAACAAATACATTACAAATTTGAACAATTGAGAAACAAGGTCTCACTCTTCGACTGTCGCAATGACTGTTAGAGCCCAGACTCGTTTTAACGTACATAGTACGGAGGCTCACTGATCTATCAGCAATCCTGATTTCAGCCAAGTCTGAGAGACAGCATGTCGTCCCGATTTTTATAGCCCAAATATACAAAGAAAAAAAAGGCGGTAGGGCTGTTGGCCCGTCCCACAGGTTCAGTTGCCAATCAGAGTCAACCATTTGTTAAGCCACAACCCACAGGGATGGGCTTACTCTTAAAAATAAACATATTGGAAAAAAAGCTCTTTTCCTTCTTCCCTAAAACTCCGTTGCCGTCTCATTTCTCCGTAGTTAGTGACGGGCTCAGCAAAACACGCCAGGCCCGAACAAGTTATCGCTAGACCGCCTCAAATCCCAACGGCGTCTAGGCCGCAAATGTCTCGGAAGCAGGGGCATCGACACCACGTAGTGCCGCTGTACTCAAAGTTTGGCCGTGTGGGAGACGGATGGCCCTCCTTGTCCTTCAAACTTATTGTCTACAAGACAAAGTTCTCCGAGTGCGTGTTTCCAAGACGCCGCCGTCCGTATGCACTCTTTACGTGTGCACCGCATTCCTACAGCGTGCACTGTAAGCTGGCCTTCGACACCACACAGGTAGTCGCACCCAACAACAAGGCTGGCGATTGCGTTCCGGACGCGTAGAAGATTAGGTCCATGCTCACTGCACGCGGCACGGGGTCAGAGTTGCTAAGTCCTTCTTAACCTCGGCGGCGCCTCCAATTAGTCAGGCACTCGGGCGCCAGACCCACAATACCTTGTACAGCGGTCCCTTTCAAGGCTGGTCTGTGTGACCGTCGGCGGACTGCCAACACCGTGCGCACAATACCGACTTCCCGGAATCGGCACTCGCCCTCCTGGCGCCTGCCGCGACGCGTCACCCAACACCGCGCGGTGCCTGTGACCCCACATAACACAGCAACTGTCGCCCCGCTGACATGGGGGGAAGTGAACCCCCTCTCTATACACAAAGCACACGGCCGATTCGTGACACTTAAGAACACGAACAATCAGAGCGACCTTACAGGGGTTCTACTCCGGCGGCGGCCGCGCGAGCCGTATTTCGAAAACCATCTGCGGTGGGTACAGAGTCTAAGTGCGCCGAGGGCTGATGACTTCGTGTGCGCTGCGTTCTCGCCGCTTAGTTCGCCTCGAAGCGAGCCGCAGCGCGAAGGGGAATCCGCTCGCCACTGCTGCCGCTTTTCCTCACGCCAGCGTTCTGACAGCGAGCGCACGCGGTCATCGAGTGAAATGTGCTCACGTTTCCTTGTGCGCGCGCGACGAATAACGTGCTAGGTAATTAACCTATTAAGCGAATGTTTACAGCAGTTTATGGCGCCAACAAAGCGACTAACCTTACTTCGTAGATCTGTCCAATATTTTCCTATCGCAATCAATGCTTCGCCTTTCGGGCGAAACTGTGCCTCTTTTTGTATACATGTGCCTTTTGGTAAATCCCCCAGTTAAAGAAAAAAAAAAGGAAGTTACACTAGGCATTACAATCAGAGTCCCGAAGAATTTGAGAGGCATACGAGGTTGCGAGGTTGTGACGAGACAATACGCGCACACAGATACAGCAGATGGAAGCGGGCCTCGTTATGCGAGACGAGGCCCGCTTCAGGTGAAAAAATGGCGCACTTAACGAGATAACGCGTGCACGCAAATAAATACCAGCGACGAAAGCGGGCTGCGCTCCGTCAGCCGCTGCGTTTTCCGCGAAATCCGCAGGAGCTATAGCACACTTATTTCCATCTCGCTTTGCGTCTGTAACCTAACAGGAATCGACGACTTACTCGACAGTGTACCCGCCGTCGTTGCTCAGTGGCTATGGTGTTGGGCTGCTGAGCACGAGGTCGCGGGATCGAATCCCGGCCACGGCGGCCGCATTTCGATGGGGGCGAAATGCGAAAACACCCGTGTGCTTAGATTTAGGTGCACGTTAAAGAACCCCAGGTGGTCAAAATTTCCGGAGTCCTCCACTACGGCGTGCCTCATAATCAGAAAGTGGTTTTGGCAGGTAAAACCCCAAATATTATTATTATTACTCGACAGTGTAGGCCGGCTCGACGAAGTGGAGGAGCCCATCGGCCACGTGCCAGCTGGTCCACGTGAACAGCTGGCCGCCGCTCGCCATGTCCCTCCACACCGACTCCAGCACGGCCTGGAGCATGGGCGTCACGAACATGCTGGCGGTGCGCTTGTACGGAGTCTTGGCCTCGACGGCGTCGCCGAACGCGCCGGGGGTCACGCCGCTGAAAGCCAGTTCCTCTGCCTGCGCGGACACACGAAAGAGCAGCGCGCAAGAGTGTGAACGCCTCGTGCCCCTGAAGCACCGTTTGCGAGAATGTCTTTCGAGGTTTCGACACGTTCGCCGCATTTCACACCGCACAGCCGGCTTCCAGAGGCGTTGACAGCAGTTTAGAGGGAACAATAAATTTTATCGTTTCTATGTTGAACTGATCCTATACTGCAAACACAAGAATCACGCAGAGTAAGAAAAAAAAAAGTCACGCAGATTTCACGCGCTGCGAGCGTCAGTGCTGTGCCAAGCACAGTGCTACATAGCCAGGTAGTTGTCCATTACTTCTACATTTCAATTACAACAGCAAATAATTTTCTCTATAGGCTTTCCTTGATTATCTGTTGGCTGTGTATGGTTGTGACAAGAAAATAGAGCCCCTCGGGTCTATAGTTACATAATGCTAAGAAGGCACAAATCGGTGCCGAGGCATGGCACCCTGTTAATTTCACGGTTGGCGAACTTGACATATAAACATTATAAGCACAGTACTAGGACTGTCGGTCAAATGCTGATACCAAAACCTCGTACACAAACAATTGCCCGTGAAGCTTTTTATAACATAACTTGTCTATTGTGCTTATTGTACGTGATTTTCATGAAAATGCTCAATGACGACTGTGCGCATTTATCCCCTTCTTATAAGTAATAAAGTTTCTTTGTGCAGAGTGTCTCTCTATGCGCAAAAATATTGCCTGCTTTAAAATAGAGTGCCGCCGTTACTTCACAGCAGTCGTTCTCATAATTTTCAAGCAAGGTTTGCATCCTTGCTTTACAGTCTACAGCCAAAGTACCTAGTACGGGGCTAAAACCTCTCTTCAAGCCATCATAGAGGCTTTTCGTCTGTGGCCTTCGATATCCTTGTGGTCTCCAATGAAAATTTGATCTCAACAACAACAAAAATAAAACATTTTATTACTTTACAGCACTCAGGATGCTTCATCAGTAACGTCAATGGTAAGATTGACACTGAGCAGGGATAATAAAGCTCCAGAACTTTTTTTTTCTGGTTCCTTATTGCAGCGAACATAATTCTGTTGTTGACGACAGTTGTAATTACTCCTGTCCACTTCTGCCCTGTAGGAGGCGGCCGCTTACCTTCTTTACGCCGCGAGATGTCGCCAGACGCGCCTGTCCCTGGTGGGCGTTCACAACAGCAATCCTCATCTTGGTGTACAGCTCAGTCCTGGTCATCACCACCGACGGGTCTCCCGTGATACCGAGGACTTTTGCCAGACCTATGATGAAGCTTCGGGCGAGCAAAAAAAATAATATAGTAAAAAAGAAAGAAAGAAAGAAAGAAAGAAAGAAAGAAAGAAAGAAAGAAAGAAAGAAAGAAAGAAAGAAAGAAAGAAAGAAAGAAAGAAAGAAAGAAAGAAAGAAAGGAAGAAAGAAAGAAAGAAAGAAAGAAAGAAAGGAAAACGTAGCCCAAAACGTAGCCCAAACGTAGCCCAATGCTACGGAACAGCCGCCACAGTGTGGCTGCACTGAGGAGACAGAAGACGACGTGTGTGCCGGCTTGATATAGCGTCGCCATTTTGGCCTCCGTTAGCTCCCTTGTAAATAAATTGTAAATAGCATTCAGCTTCAGCTACACGTAACAATATATTCAGATTAGTAAAACGATGCTGCAGCAATGTGTGAACAGCCAGCACTGTTCGGAAGCAACATGCTCTCGGCGACCCTGTCATACACTGCAAAAGCTAAATCAAGGAATCGTCTACATATCCTCGCGCGTGCGCCTCCGAGAAGCAAAGGTGATTCGCGCATCGACAGCCCAACCGCAATTTTATGCGAAGCATATTAACGTAGGTTTCGGACCTTCGCGCGACGCCCGGCGGTGGCCACCATTGACCCTGAAGTGGGGTCACGTGACATGACGTCACGTGATGACGTCACACAGGCTGCAGATGGGGCCTCATATCGCGCCGTCGGTCGCCTTTCGGCGGTGGCCACCATTGACCTTCAAGTAGGTCACGTGACATGACGTCACGTGGTGACGTCACACCGGCTGCAGATGGGGCCTCATATCGCGCCGTCGGTCGCCTCCCGGCGGTGGCCACCATTGACCCTGAAGTGAGATCACATGATGTGACGTCACGTGATGACGTCACACCGGCTGCAGATGGGGCCTCATATCGCGCCGTCGGTCGCCTCCCGGCGGTGGCCACCATTGACCCTGAAGTGAGATCACGTGATGTGACGTCACGTGATGACGTCACACCGGCTGCAGATGGGGCCTCATATCGCGCCGCCGGACGTCGCCCGGCGGAGGCCTCCACGCTTCGGTTCGCGCCGTCGCGCGCGACCCGGCGGCGGCGCCACCATCGCTGCATCACGTGATACATGCTTCGCATCCACTGGGCTTAACCTTGATAAGCCTCCAATTTTTTAGTTTCATTTCCCAAAGCCGCAATCTGGCTATGAGAAACGCCGTAACAGGGGGAGCGGAGGGGAGGTGGGGGAAGTCTCTGCAGTAATTTCGACTACCTGAGGTTCTTTACCGTGCAACCATTGCTCGATACACCAGCACAACTGCGTGAGCTTGAGCGTAAACGGCACCGCGATTCGATGGACTTACGTGCTAGGACGGCAAACCGTCGGCGAGGGGCGAGTGAAAGTTGAACGGCCGTGCGGTCACCGTCGCACTTATGAGAGAACTTGAGTGCTATCCCACCGCGGACTACAAATCATTGTACTTCGAGTGTGAAATGGAGAGACGCGGGAGTGTCGGCCATATTAAGTTGACGTGTCCCGGATTGCGAACGATGATGATGATGATGATGATGATGACCTAAGAAACAGCGATGTATAACCACAGTGGATTATCGGTCAAAAATCGGGTGGAGTAGGGGAGGCATACTTAGAGCACCTTCAAATTAAATGTGTTAACCCCTCCTCCCCGCCCACGGCGAACCTTGTCCCGGCGCAGACGGCTTTCAGGATACAGCAGCCGTAACGTCAACGGCGAGATCGACACTGAGAAGAACCCCGATAGGAACGCGCCCCCTTCCCTCCCCTCCCCCCGCAGCCTTGCGCGTGAAGGAAGACGGCGCGCTTCCTCCCCACTTTCCTCCCTTTCGCGCGCGAGACTGAACCGCGATCGCCGGCTCACCCTCGCAAGCTTTCGCTCGCACAAACAGCATGTGGCGCGCGGCGACGATTTTATCGCCCTCGGACTATATACGGAACCTCACGGCGACGCCGACAGCAGAATTGCGCTCGGAGTGTCATATAACTGCTATCACAATAAAATTTGGGGTGGAACATGGCAACAGAAAAAGAAGTGGGCATGGGCAGGACACGTAATGAGGAGGGAAGATAACCGACGGTCATTAAGGGTTACGGACTGGATCCCAAGGGAAGGGAAGCGTAGCAGGGGGCGGCAGAAAGTTAGGTGGGCGGATGAGATTAAGAAGTTTGCAGGGACGGCATGGCCACAATTAGTACATGACCGGGGTTATTAGAGAAATATGGGAGAGGCCTTTGCCCTGCAGTGGGCGTAACCAGGCTGCTGCTGCTGCTGCTTGCTGCTGCTGCTGATGATGATGATGATGGCAACAGAGCCTTAACTGTGACCGTCGTAACCCGCAAAATTTAGTTCCTTCTACTGTTGTAGCGATTTCACGACGTACCGAATCCGCCCTTCTAAATGTGAAGGGGGACGCCTAAGCGTGAGAAATCGTGACTCTGATGTCATGTGTAGTCATCCACTCGAAACCTGTAGGCGGTTACCATCTTGGACTCGGAAAACAATACGCGGACTTGGTTTGCAACGCGGTTGAACACTCTGATACTGGCGTCACACGGTGCACTTTCGATCGCGATCGAGCCCGATCTGTATACCGAACTTCTCGATGGCGATTAACGATACCTTCCCCAGCCTGCGCAACGGAGCAAATGTCGATGGAAAAAATATCGATCCCGATCGCGCTTGATCGCGATCGAAAGTGCCGCGTGTGACACTGACAATAGAAACTCGAGCAGGCACGCCCATTCAGGCGCGATAATTGCATCCCATCTAAACAATAGTGAGCGAACTACATCATGGATGCGAAACAGCTTGTAAATTCAGAGTTTGTACAGTTCGAAAATGTGCGAATGGTAAGCGCGTTACTTAGCATCAGACGCTCTTATAATTTTTTTTTCGTAGCGAGCGCCACGAATTGCACCTGCAGCAGTAGCAAACGTTGTAAAACTAATTTAGACCGCTCTAACGTTAAGTAAAAAATATTTTAACAGCAATTCAAAGGCTTTCCTTCAGCCTAAAAAAAATTGGAGGACGCTTAAGCATTAAGAGCGGAAAGCGACAGCATTCGAAGTTCACTGACTGCTTCTCCCGCTTCCCGGCAACTGCAGCTTATGTAACCGTAATGTTTACCGGGAAAGGCTGGTGAGGAACGCTTAGCAACGAAGGCGAGTTTTCTGGTAGAAATGCGGCCTCTTGCGTGGGCTGATCCTGGAGGTAGTGCACAGCCACGCCAAGAAATCGCACCATTTTCAGGTTGCCGTTATTGTTTCGCACTTTCAATATTTAAGTCTGAGAACAGTTAACGTAAAAGGCACGCACTGTCGGTGTTTGCTTTCATGACATTTGTTTGCGGGCCGTCATTCTCAAAATTCTCAGGAATAACACTGTCAGCAATGTAAGACAAGATACGAGCAACTTCATGGATAGAATGGTGTGGCACTATATCCCGCATATACTGTATACACCGCAAGTCATATGGCAAGGCGGGGCATATACGTATACCTAAATGTACGCGGAAATTCTCGCTCACGGACGACAAAATGACGCCGACACCGACACCGCATTTTCTGCGACAAAGGGCCCTTAACGCTATCGCTTTAATATATACATTTAGTTCAGGGGACGCAAGCGGCTTCCGTACGCAAGAACTAGGGGCGACGGTACTGCGCATGCGCAAACCGTGACGTAGGGTTCTGCGCATGCGCAGTACCGTGGCCCCTAGTACTTGCGTGCGCAAGCCGCTTGCGTCCCCTAAACTAAATCTCTCTAATATTACGCGTATTGATGGGTCACTGTTCTCAACTGCGTACAATCGGCGAGCAATATGGCGCTGCGCTTACTCCGGGTCGTCGTCCGAGGTGAGAGCCGCCTGCATGAGCGCGCCGTGAAACTGCACGGCCAGCGAGCTCGCGTCGCGGGGCCTCATCTTGAGGAGCGCGCTCAGCCCGTACGCGTAGGACAGCTCGACGTGAAGCGCCAGCACGGCGTCGGCCGACGCGGGCGCCCCCTGGGGCGGACGGTTCGCGACGGAAAGCTTGAGCCGCGTCATGAAGTTCCGCAGGTCCTGCTGGCTGGACCACGCCTGCTTGTACACGGCCCTGCAGGACTCGAGCAGAAACATCGCCTTGCCCTTTGCGCCCTTGCTCTGTCGGTAGTTCGACCTTACAAGATGGGACACTCCACCGGCGACCCAGGCCGATTCCTATCAAGGCGAAAAAAAAAAAAAGAACAGCACGATACTGGAATTAAACCGACAACGACCAACGCCCGTCACGTGTGATACACGCTCGATTTGTTACCTTCGAATTCAGATTTGAGCGTGGGGCACCGAATGTAATGTTCGTAGCTAGCGTTCTTCTTTTTTTTTATAGCCTAGAGCGAATCTCCCGTTACGGGTAGTTGAGGGAATCAATGACTAATTACTTCCTATGTTAATTGTTCACTGATGTAACATTTCAATATGTCTGTACGAATGTACTCCTCACAGCCAGATATAAAGATGACAAATCCGTTCGCCCCTTTACGCTATATAGGGGAGAAGCTGAAACGTTGAAAACCAGCGTGACCTTCCCTTTCTCCACCAATAGCATCGTTTTTTTTTCTTTTTCTGACAGAACGAATGAAAGCGGGGTTTCAAAGAAGACTTCGCCTAGTTAAAGAATATTTTACCAGCAATACACTTATTTAGATATTGCCATTTAGTGCCCCTTTACGAAGCAAAAGTTTGCCGACGAATTGAATTAGGCTTTTCTACTTGTGCGCACTATATTTGCACAAGTTTATACAAGTGTATTACTTCACGAAGTAGTTACAAGTTTTGAGAGATATGAAATACAAACGGAGGGCCCGTAGTCAAAGACTGCATTGGGACTTCCGGTCAAGGTAAGGTAGTGGGAGGAACTACTATATGGCAGCAAAATAGAGCAATATCGCGAGATTAACAAACATGGTCGTATAAATGTAGAAAAAAAGAAGATAACAAGTTGGGTGGGACTACAGAACAAAAAGAAACAAAGGAAAAAATAAAGATAAAAGAGTAAAAAAGTGCGCGCGTCTACAGATGTATGTCAAACGTAACTACACGAAAATAAGAAGCCTAACCAGGGGGAAAAAAACACCGATTTTTGTCGAGAGGTTTCCTCCATTATCTCAAAGCGGTAAGCACATTTGGCCCACTTCCGGCGCATTTCACTGAGTGAAACGGGCTGGCGTACACAGATGTTGTAACGAGCCTTCAGAGGTAATCTCGGGGGTTTTAGTAAACCGGCCGGTTTGCTAAAACTCCCGAGCTGGGAAGAGGCGCGCGTTCTCCGTTTTTCTCGGTTCTTTTGGGCTCGAACCACTCTCGCCCTCGACCACGCCTCGACCCACTAGCTACATGTGACAAAATATTTCGCGGTATTATAAGGGCTCTGTTCCATCACAGATACGTCATTCTATCACCGCGTTGCTAATGAAATTCGCATTTTGGTGCATGGCACTGCAATCTATGGACGAGTATATTGCGTCATCGCCGAGATTTTGACTAAAGGCGTGTGGGAAGAGCGCACCAAGGCTGTTCCAAGAAGCGCCCCGGGTGCCATGCGCCATGCGTTTTCGCCAGTTTCAGCCCAATGCAAAAAATAGCGACGACGGGACGGTTAATGGACTGCTTTTCAGTTCTGCTAATTGCGTTAAATGCTTCACCCATCGCTAGGAACATAACACATTGGCAGAGGGGCGTGGTCGAGCTTCCACGAACAGCAATTCCCACCCCCCGCCCCTTTCAATTATCGCCCGCAATACTGCATTTTCTTTGTTTTGTGGGCAATAAACCATATTGGTACCAATACAGAGCCGGAGAATAAACTAGCAACGGACAGACTAACAGGCAACATGATTTGTATGCCAGTGTGTTTATTGAGTGTGTAAATCCTACTTAGTGCAAGCAAACAAAAAAAGAAAATAAGTTCAGTCGAACGCATTCATTTAACATTTTTGAAGTCGTCCACACTTGGACCTGGCTGATCTCTGGCGAACCAAACACTCAGACATGTTTTCAGCAGTCCTTCAGAGCAAGGTGTCTCCGTGGGAGGCGAACAATAAGCTTTGCAAATACTGGACCCGGTGTTACGTGATGCTGTCGACCAGGCATAGAAAAGAAGGCAAGAAGAACACGAAAGAATGCAAAAGTCGTGCAAACGCGATTTGCGTTTTGCGTATGCAAAGCCGCTTGGGGCAATTTCTAAACCTTTCCAACGCGGAGATTTGGGCTTTGTGCAACGAAGTGTAGGGTACGCTAACCGCGCCGGGCGTACAACTGTAGAGAAGGATTGGAAGTCGTTCTTTTCAGCGCTTTTGCTCGTGAATCCGTGGCCCGCGATAACGGTCGGTTCCCAAACGCCGGTGACTAATAAACGCCTTTGCAAGTGGCGGAGGTTGCTTCGGCCTGCAACATAAGGCCTGGCACTTCGATCCCGTATACCCTACGCTCAACCATGCCTGAAGACGCATACCAGCGAACGTATGTATTGGGGGCGAGGACTTACGGAGTCGCCACCTGTCGGAAGCGTACCCTCTTGCGTAGTATGAGGGACAACGCGGCGCGCTCCTGATAGGTTAGGCTTACGGCGCTCAATAAAAACACAACGCGGTAGCCTTTCTGGAGATTTCTGTGCTCACAAAACAAGGGAAGTTCTTTACTGTCAAAATAATAATCTTGGGCAAACTGGAAGCACAGAATCATTTACAGACACTGTCTCCTTACTGAATACGTACAGCGTCGATCACACTTGTCTAGAGTGGCCCGAAGGCTGCTCCGCACTGCGCCTGCGACGCCTGGCGACAAGCACCGGGTTCGAGATGTGTTGGCCGATAGCGCCACGCGCGTGGACGCTGCGGCATTCGCGGGCGGCCAAGATACAGGCCGCAGCATTCTAGCCGTGTCACGTTCGCGGCTCAGCTGGCAGTGCTCGTCCAGTGATAAAAAGCCGGTGCTCGCGACCCGCAAATCACGCAGGCCTGTATCTTGGCCGCCCGCGAATGCCGCAGCTTCCACGCGCCTGGCGCTAACGGCCAACACATCTCGAACCCGGCGCTTGTCGCTAGGCGTCGCAGGCGCAGTGCGGAGCAGCCTTCGGGCCACTCTAGACAAGTGTGATCGACGCTGTACAGTGAACGCCGTTGCGCGCGATCGCCGCGATTGAGTCTCCAGAACCGGCTTCTTGCGTGAAAGGTAGGCAAACACCGAGAGTAAAATATGTGAAATATGTTCTTACAGTGAGCCGTCTGTATAACCAAATGGAGCATAACAGAATGAAGCCTCAATGCAGCGATCGCACAGGTTCGCAGCGACAGACTGCGCGTCTGCATGCATGTTCGCGCACGATGTTTTGCTTTCGCTGTGAGCGCGTTTTCGCACCGTGCCGTGAGCTTTAGGACGCAGCATATGAGCACTTGATGGGAACGATATAGTGGGTCATCCTCTCCGGCGCTTTCTAGTGGGTCATCCTGTCCAGCGCTTTCGCTCGTGAATGCCGCTCGTGTTGGGGGTCCGTGCCCTGCAGTGGGTCCCAAACGCCGGTGACTAATAAACGCCTTTGCAAAATGAACGCCCAAAGGAGCACAAAAGAACGCAAGCGAGGTTTCGGGTACGCTTGGGTGGCGCTATTTCTAAAGTTCCCTATGAACAATTATTGAGCGATGCCCCCCCCCCCCCCCCCCCCGTCGCAGCATATATATATACCTTTTCGAAGAAGCTCCTGTAGGGCCCTCGGAACAGCCCACAGACGTGCCCTCCGAAGTTCTGACACGGGTCGACCAGGTGATTCACGGACTTTCTGTAGACTTCCGCGAGCTTCATGCAGCTGGCCGAGTAACAAACGGGTCGAACCACGAAGGGCGGTGGGGTCCGCGCTGATGGCGGCGAAGGCGGCGGCGGCGGAGGTGGTGGCGGTGGTGGTGGCGGGGGCGGAGGTGGTGGCGGTGGCGGGGGCGGTGGCGGTCGTGGCGGCGGTGGTGGAGGCGTAGGAGGTGGTGGTGTAGGGGGTGGAGGCGTACGAGGCGGAGGCGTAGGAGGTGGTGGTATGGGCGGTGGTGGTGTAGGGGGTGGAAGCATAGGAGGCGGAGGCGTAGGAGGTGGAGGCGTAGGAGGCGGAGGCGTAGGAGGGGGAGGCGTAGGCTGTAGAGGCGTAGGCGGTGGAGGTGCTGTCGTGGTGGTAGTCGTGGTGGTAGTCGTGGTGGTCGCTGCAGTTGTCGCGGGCACCACGGGCTCGGACCCAGTCACGTACCCGAAGGCCAAGTACCCGAGCGCCCCCACGACGCCGCCGAAGAGCGCTCCAGTGACCCAGACCACGGCAACCGTCACCATAGAGTAGCTGGGGACGATCACCGCCACCGGCTGTTGCTGCCGCCGTTCCGGCTGCACGTGTGGGACGCGCGGCGCAGATAATCAGAGAGACGCACGGTTGTCGGATCGAGACAGTTCTCTACACAGGCCGGCGGACGCACCGCCCTGTTTTTTACCGTGCATGTTCCGTAATTTTGTTATTCCGAGCGTATTGCTCCAACCACAAGTTGAAGTGGCGCAACTGTCGAAATGTTAAGTCCTAATCTCTACCACTCGTTCTCAAACACCTATAGCGGGAGGAGCGAAAATCCTGATTTTGAAAATAGCGCGGGAGCAGGTTTTTCCAAGGAACCCTTCTATAGTACGTGTACGTATTGCCTGTAGGTACGCAGATAGCGCCAGAGGTCCCTTTATTGCAACAGCAGATAAAGGCATTTCACGTAGGGCTTCACCTATCAAGGTTGACAACTTACCAGTAAGGTGCTTGTGACCCGCATTCACGATAAGAGAAAGTTCATGGTGCATACTGAGAACAAGGCAATAGATAAGCCAGTTTCTATCTTAGCCGAAGTGAACGACGCAGTTGCGTTGGCCAGAAGCTTCCTTTTCTCGTTAAAGACGATGGAGGTCAATTACATGCTTTCAGACGGGCTATTAATACCTCTAGAAGTCTTGCTACGACTATGCGGTGAGAGAAGCTCTTGTCAGCGACATATCCTCGTCAAGGTTATGCATCTACACGGAGCAAACATTGCTGATTTTTTTTAATAGTAGTGAGAGGCATATTTTGGGTGTCAGTTGAGGGTTGCAATGCCGGCGTTGCAGTCACTTTCGGCGCTAACTGTACATGCAATAAAACCGATAGGAACAGCTACGGTGACTCTACGGTGAACAGCTACGTCGACATCAACGAGTCAAATGCATTAAATTTGAACGACTGGCAACTCCACTCCAAAATAAAATGTGGTTAGAGAATTTAAGGCATTAACGATTGCGACGACGGCGGCGGCAGCACTAGTGGCCCCATCCTGTGACGCTTTCTTCAACCACAACGCCCTAGGAACTTAGCTGTCCTGCGTCATCGTAGACCCCGATTGTGAAAAAGAAGATGTAATCCTTTGTACACTAATGATTATTGTTGCCACCGCTTTTGCAATAGAATGTGTGTAGGTAGAACGTGGTCGTTTTAATTAAGATATGTGTGCTGTAAACGATGTCAGCATCGGAAGATGGCGCCGCCAGCCTGCGGCATGCATCCTTCTGTCCAGTGTTCCGGTATTCTGCTGAATTACTAAAGCGCCAAACAGACGACACAGTATACACGGACGAGCGCTCCTCGTCGTCTGTTTGGCGCTTTAGTACTTCAGTAACATACACCAACTAGCTCAACAAGTTCTGCCGGTATCCCATAAACGGAAAGGCTAAATGTGTATCGACGCTGCAAGGAGGAAGGCTGCGTGATACATATTGTGAAAACCGTAGCCCGGTACCGGCCAATAAATTGCCATGCAGGCCACCTGGCTCCCGAACAAGTTACAAAACCGAAAACAGGAAGAACCCAGCTTACCGGAACGGTGCTTTCTGGGTACCTTGAGTGCGTACCAGTAGACGACACCTGCGAAAAAGCGCATAAGTTCACGTATAAAGTCATGCGTCGTGCTCTATTCTGACGGCGCTTCTGAAGAGACACAGTTACACAAAGAAAACTTATATTTTCAAAAAAAGTAACAAAAGTTCAAAGCTCGTCGGACGACGATGCGTGCACACTGTTACGACTTTGCACCGCTGCACCACTATTACGACTTTGTGGTCCCGTAGCGCTCGTCACCCGTTTCGTGACAGAGCGTTGGTAGCGAAGACTTCGAGCCAGGCGTCGATGAGAATAACAAAAGGGACTTTATACACTGCATACAGGTCATTATACAGGACATGAACGGGTCGGCACTGGGGCCGAGATCTCACAGCAAACGCGACTGTTCCCGCACGGCGACGTCCGGCGAAAACGCGCGACACATCTCACCCCAGTCGAGAGCGGCACTGTGCTCCCGGTGGGTCGGCGGATCCGGTTTTCCAGGTGGCTCATCGCGGCCTTATAATCCCCGAGGAACCATTGTCACTCAAACGGCCCAATACAAAGTCAGCACTCGGCGGTCGTCCGAGAGGTCCAACCAGCGACCGCGCTGGCCACCCGGTTCAAAGTTCGCGCGCGCGGTGACCTCCATGCAAAAGGAGGTGCGGCGCCGGGCTGTCTGGCACTTGTGTGCATGTCTGAACACGCTGCTCGCCGATGCTTCTCCGCAGAGCACCGCTGCCTGACGGCTCAGCATCTTGACTTGTGAAGGGAGAATTAGGGCGCTCGCAGGATAGATCCTGCATCTTGCAGATTCGGAATCCGGGCTTGTGGTAATGGCACAACAACACACGCACTCATGCATGTGTGTGCGTATGCGTGAGTGCCAGGGAGGGAGGTAGAGAGAGAGAATAAACATTTTTATCAGGCAAATGCAGCTATGGAGAGGCGTCCTCATTCCAGAATGCCTTGAGCTCGGGCCGCGTCCTGGGCCCTCGCAATCAGCCGTTGCTGATCCTCGAGGTCAGAGCTGGCCAAGGCTCTCTCTCAAAGTTCGTTGGTGTGCTAAGGGTTCGGAGGATTTGATGGTGCCTTCTGCAACCCTCTACTATGTACCTGAGGAACCCGGGCTCTGCGCAGAAGCGGCATTGCGGAGAAAATTGTGTAGGGGCTATGAGGTGATTTCTGGTTGGGTGGGGGATTGCCTTAACCTTCAGAGCTCGGAGGAATCGCTCCTGCTCTCTAGGTAGTGAGTGACTTGTGTGGGAGTGCCCGCAATAACGTCGCCACATTGCAGAAATCGTAGTTATCAGTAAATAATAATCAGTGGGTGGACAAGCGACAAAAAAAAATCACGCCCATTAAGACGGAGCTTTCGGAGGCGCCTATCTAAATATACGGGAAAGGATAAATAATCTTTGTCGGCAACCAACGCACAGAATTCGACCAGATTTGTTACAGTAAAAAGAAAGGAAGCAGCTTTGATTGTTTATGCCATTGATCTTTCCTGCAAAAGATTATTGAAAATTCAGAATGTCAAAAAAAACAAGAAAAGAAAGAAAACTTTCAAGTTTGCGACCATGCGACTGAGCAATGACAGAATTCACTAACGACTAGGATACTCCCTAATGCAAAATCTTAGCGCAGCTCCATACGTGTTTTCATTTCGCGATACATTGAGTCCAAGAATTTGGCAGAGACATGTAGCAGAGTTGCCAATCGCTGAAAATCTGATCTGCGGGTCAAGCGCGTCGGCTTTTGTACACGACTCCTCGAAGGTTCCAGTGTAATCGCTGGTGCCGCATGGCTTTCAGAAAGTACTACACACTTCGCGTCGCGCATACAATCAGATTTCAAAACAATAGCAAGCCATGACAATCGAAACAAAATCGAAACAAGCGCGAATGAAAGCAAACCAAGCAAGCGCGAGCGACTCCTGACGCGAGCAGATGATATAGTACGAAACGAGCGGTTCGGCTGAGACCAGATACTAGAGACTTTTAGCGTGTCCACTAATCCGGCAAACCGGGGCGGTTTGGACGGATTACCGGATGGTCGGCGGCGTAAACGTGAGCGGCCGGAGCGGTGCAGCCGCCTGGTGTTGTAGAGCTCAATCAGACAAACATAGAACTAAAATTGCAGTAACCTACTTTATTCTGCTTCGCTGCTAGTGCAAATTTTCGGCAGTGGCGTAATTGTTGTTCACAATTACGTCACAATTACGACAGCGGCGTAATTGTGTTCACAATTACGCCGCTGTCGAAAACTTACACGCCAGCTAAGAAGAATATAGTAATTGGCCTTGTGTTTAGGTGGCTGTGCTTTGCACCACCAGTTGGCGCCACCAATCTGGCCGCTCACGTTTACGCCCCCGACCATCCGGTAATCCGCCCAAACCGCTCCGGTTAGCCCGAATAGCGGATACGCTAAACGTAGAGACTTTTAGCGTGTCCGGTATTCGGGCAAGCGCGGGCGGTTTTCCAGTTTAGCGGGGGCGTGAAGGTGAGCGTCCAGATTGGTGGCGCCAGCTGGTGACGCAAAGCTCAACCACACAAATACAGAGCTAATTACTATATTCTGCTTAGCTGCTGGCGTAAATTCTCGACAGTGGCGTAATCGTGTTCACAATTACGCCGCTGCCAAAAATTTGCACGAGTGGCGAAGCAGGATATGGTGAGTTACTGCAGTTTAAGCTATGCGTTTGTCTGGTTGAGCTCTGCAACACCAGGAGGCTTCGCCGCTCACGTTTACGCCCCGACCATCCGGTAATCCGCCCAAACCGCTCCCGTTTACCGGAATAGCGTACAAGCTAAAAGTCTCTAGTCTCTACTAGGACTCATCGAGAGGTCGGGCGGGTCCGCATGACACCAGTTTCCCGCGCGCACGTCACTGAAGGGGTCGCTCTCATTGGTCTCCGCCGTTCGCGGCTCGCGTCTCTCATCGCACGCTCCGCGTTCGCTCTTTCCTCTTTCGCTGTGCTCGTTCTCTCGGTTACGCCGCCGACGCCGCCGACGCTCGCCACAGGAACGGGCGCCTAAGAGCTGCGCTCTCAAATGATATCCCAGTTCTGTAAACTTCACCTAATACAGTCTAGCCCGGTTATAACGAAGCCACTTATAGCGAAATAGCGGTTATAACGAAGGGATTTCAATTTCCCATTCCCATTTTTGCATTTTCAATACATTTTGGGTCCGGTTTTAACGAAGTAAATAAGAGCGCGTCAGCGGATATAACGAACAGATTTAATACTAAACGAAAAATAATCTGTCAACAGATTTTTGCGTCCTCGAGGCGATTTTTTCCGCGAAAATAAGAGCAAAATGCGGCTGACGACGTCCTTGTGTGTCATGGAAGAGACCTTGGCAGACAGCGCCTCCGACAGCGAATGCGACGATGCTAGTTGTGCCCCTAAGCCGGTCACCTCCGCAGCGGCCATCGCAGCTGTTGACACGCTACGGATGTACCTCGGGAGTCCGGAGTTCGGCCAGATCTTCGGTTCGCAGTTGGGTGGTATGAAAGCCGCAATCCTGAAGTCCACACTCGCGAAACGTGTTCAGGGGACGCTGGACTTCTTTCAGCGGCAATAAATCGGTATGCCCATGTTTCCATTTCTTTTTCATAGTCCACATATTACGAAATAGTGGATATAGCGAAGTGATTTCCGATTCCCGCCGACTTCGTTATAACCGGGCTAGACTATATTACATTTAATGTCGACGAAATTGACATATGATACACCACTCTTATACGCACCGCTATTATATGAGCAACACTTTTGCAAAACGCTTGTAAACTGCGACGAATTCACGTAAGCTGTAAATTCACGTATCAGAAATTTGTCTGCTTTAGATTTTCGAACAGATGTAGTTTACAGAACTGCGATATCTGTTTTGGTGCAGATATCGTACTTCGTACTTCTTTTATGTATTTATTCTTTTCCTTGCCAATTTTCGATAATCACTGCTAAATATTTCAGGCCCTTAATCAAGATTCTTCCTAGCGTCACTAGGATTGAGGTTTCTCGCTCAAACGCTAAAATTTCATTCTAATCGGTCCAGGGGTTGTCTCATTAAAGCATTTCTGTGCTTAAAATGTATTTGAATAATGAACATTTGAGAACAGCTCCCGAGTTAAAGCGTCCTCATAACGGAGCTGGTTCATCCCGCGGCTAACACCCTTACCTTAATAGGCAAGATCGAATTGCGGATGGGTACATAGGAAGATTCGCTTTTCTTGGCTAAATTTTACAACACGGCGACACAAAAGCTACATGAAATAAGCTTTAGCAGTTATGACTGTAAAGTATTCGAGTTGCTGTGCGCGCCAGATGGTCAGAATCAGCATGCACTTCTCAACTAAACAAACCTCGTTAACGAAACAGCATATGACGATATAATGGATACGACGAGGTGAAATTCCCCAAACCTCGTTATAACCAAACAGGATATGACGATATAATGGATACAACGAGGTGAAATTCCCAAGGAAATCCTCATAGAGATTCATGTAAATGCAATAATGGATATAAAGAAGTAATGAATATAACGAAATAATTCTGACTCCCCCCTTCAATTTCGTTATAACGAGGTTTTAGCGCATATGACTTCTCTCACCGCAGTAGAAGTTTCGAGCTGGCATAAGCGGGTACAGAAAACAGTTTACAGCCTTCACGGTAATGGTGCTGGTCGCGGTACGAACCAGCATCCTTAGGGGTGAAAAAGAAGTTGCAGTTTCGCTAGAAAGGCTAATCATCGATTGCGATAACAGATTAGTGGACAAATACGAATTCAGGATAGTAGTCTTATCTCCCGCATAAACTTGTAAACATAGGGATAGTAACTAAATTAACAAGCATGGTATCACAGGTGCACAAGCAAACGTGAACACATCTCACTCGATGACCACGGAAACTCACTGTCAAAACGCAGCAGCGAGGAACTACGGCAGCAGCAGCGAGCGAATTGACTTTCGTGCTACGTCTCGCATTAACGCGAACTATAAGCCGCGAAAAAGCGCGCGTCGGTCTCTGTTCACGTCGCAGAAGGCCGTCAAGCTACAGCGGTCCGGGCGGGTGGGTACGCGCGGCCGCCCGTAGTAGAACACGCCCCTTCTCTCCTTTTCCCTGCCCTCCCTCCCTGCTCCTCCCCCCCGTATCTGCGCGTGACGAAAGACGGCGCGCTTCCTCCCCGCTTCTCTCGCTTGCGTGGGCGAGATTGAACCGCGATCGCCGGCTCAACCCTCGCACGCTTTCACTCGCACATACAGCACGCGGCGTGCACCGATGAGTTATCGCCCTTGGACTTCATAGGAACCCTCACGGCGACGGCAGAAATCCGCCTGTAGTGTCCATATAATTTCTATCGCAATAAAATTTTTCAGCTAAGCTGTTAAGAGGAGTTCCGCGATGGTTCTCGTGCGGAATCGAAGGCCAACGTGCATGCAATGGTGTGGTCGATATCAAATGTATAAATGCAACGCAACGTGCCCGGGAACCTGAATTCGCTTCGAAACTTACAAGTTATTATAACATAAAAGTTACATTGCGTGTACTTCATTCCAACAGACAACTTATACGCGCGTTTTTTTTTAAGCAGTTATTTGTTTCTCACGCGGCCTTATACCAGTTCTACGTTGGAGGTCAGCTAGGAGTTGGTACGGCTGCAGCGATGGAAGCTGGCGCCGCGATGCTGCCACGCCGCCTGAGTGAGGGCCGCCGCAGAGTATTTGCTATTAAAATATCGCTACTAATTATTATAAAATAAAGAGCTTGCGCGTACCTCACTGGAATATACTGCAACCTTTCCTTTCGCACGGTTTTCCTATAGCCAGCAATTCGTAATTGTTGCTTCGCGCGTCGCATTGGAACGTCTAACCGTTCAGAGGCCAGCTATAGGAGTTCGATGCCAGCTATAGGGGCCAGACCGGCTGTAGGGTTGCGAAGGGAAGGGGCTGATGCCAGGGTGGGGGCCCTACAGCGGCCGCATAGGCTGGGGCGTCGGTAATGAATTGTAGTAAGAAGCGCCTGCGAACATATGCTTGAGTGTGAGGACTCTCTTTTTTAGCTTCCTTGCCTTTGACGTGTCAGTTGCTGAGATTGAAATTCATCTGCAAAGGATTGCTTCTTTCTTTCTTCTTTTCTTTTCACGTGAAGGCACCAGTTTCGAGACACGCATCCGCGAAAATATGTCGGGAATGCGTAGGACTCCCTGCTTACCCAAGCACTGCTTCCGCGAAGCGACGCAGTGGTCGACATGACCCGTTTTTCTTGAGCGTTCGGACATCGGCAGCCCCTGCTTGCACTCGCGATTCTTCTTCTCTGGAATTGGCGCGCGACTGTCACGAGAAGGTCTGGCCGCTGCACACGCGCCGCCTGGATTCCGTTTTATTGGAAGACGTGCTGCGTTGACTGATATAGTTTTGCGTGTTAAGTTCCCGTAAATATATATAAATTTTTGTAGTTCTGGTGCTAAACGCAATCTTGGTTCCAATTTTGGCCCGTGTAAGTACTTCGCCGACTAACTAAAATGAACTGTTGGTGCAAAGTACGCCAAAACAAAAAGTTACATTAATGAAGATTTGGGAGCCGGCTAATTGATTGCATCATCTTAAAACTGTGAGCAAAACGAATCACGAGAAACACACTTAAGCATACACATAAGCCATAAATTTTAGAGGCTACGTGTGAAATCTTAGTTTTCGTTTTCTTTTTTCTTCTATATGCCAGAGTATGTCTTCGTCTACCCCTACCCGCTTTGCTCAATCTGACTATCTGGCTTCTGTACGATGCTAGGGTCGTCTAGATGGCGCCACAATGCACTCTGGTGTAGGGTGCCTCAATACCCCGTTCATTACAGTAAAGGAAAGGTCACCCGACAAACAATGCATATTAACTTGCTCCGACGACTTTCCATTTTTTCGACATTCTTTCTCAAGGCTGTTAAAAAATTTCAGTTGCACTTATAAATACATACGCATGTGAAATGTTTTGCGCGCTCTCAACTACATCTGAACAGCGATATCACAAATGTTATCTGTCGGCACGCAAGATAAATTTCAATTTTTAAGTTCATTCACGCGGGCCTTTTCGTCACACGCAGCTAGGCATACATGCTGGTCAGCTAACAAAAAGTCAGTTTCGCCAGAAAGGCGAAGCATCGCTTGCGATAGCAAATTAGCAGACATCCATACGAAGTAAAGATATCATTTTATTGGTGTATCAACTCGTAAACATTCGCTTGCTAACTAAATTAACAAGCGTGGTGTCAGCGCGCACAGTAAACATGAACACATCACACTCGATGACCGCGGACACTCGCTGTCGAAACGCTGGCGTGGGGAAACGCCGCAGAAGCGGCGAGAGAAGTGACCTTCGTGCTGTCTATCGCTTCAACTGAACGCCAAGAACACACATCACTCGCTATATATATATATTCCAGAAGCTCAACGAGACACGAAAGACGTCGCGCTGGTAGGACCTTGAAACGTGGCGCAAGCCAACACACTGAAATTGTGGAGGCGACATGGCGCGGAACGCGGCTGTTCTTGTGGCCTCAAATCGCGGCTATACCTGTGAGAGCGATAGGCCACGCTGGAGTTGATGAAAAGCGTACACACGAGAAATGCAAGAAGAAAAGGACAATAAGAAAGGAAATATTGTGTAGTATAAGAAAAACAATTTGATAGGACCTCTGTTATGCTGGGGTACAAAATTTAGCTTGAGTACACCGCGGTCTCCCTAGCAGCGTAACCCTCCGGGCGCTTCGATGAACTTCTGCAGAGCTGCTATAATGGGCCTGTGGCTGGTACTGGATCAAACTGGCACGCACCGAAGATATGTCACACGCTAGCGAAACGTCAAGCTTCTTCCTCTATGCGAGTGCAATGTCGAGTGAGTAAGCATCCACACAAAGGTCACTATGCGATATCCTTCTCGGATAATCTATGACTCACTCCCACGACGAAGCATACGCCGTGACGCTGTTTCACAAATCGACCACAAGCAAATAGAGAGCGAGGGAAAGGAAATTAAGAAGAAAAAAAAATATAACAAAGCTGGGACAGTATAGGGTCAAGCTCGGATATCTCCAGGAATATCTCGAAGCGCTATTCCGGGAGCCCCCAGCATCGCACAGAAGCACGCGGTCCCCATCGCCCCGGGAGTGTCAGCCTCGCTATCGACGCTACCGATAAGGCCTCACGTGCGACCGGCCCGCCTCGACGCAGCTGACTTGCTTACTCCGCAAACCGCTCGGCAGCCGTGGAACTGAACGCTCCTCTATTCTTGCCGCGTTGCTGCAAGTTCCGTGAGTAGAAAAATTGCGTATGCACGCGCACATCACTCTTCGTCTAGTAGTCGCGTTTCATTCATCTATGCATGCGCGGATATTGAGAAAGTGTGCATGAAAGGGGGGAGGGGGGCGGGGGATGAGAAACGTCATTATAGCTACACACTCTCAGTTGCAGAGATCGCTTCCTGTACTAACGCTAGGTAGCAATATGAACCACGTCGCTCTCTTGGAATTGAGTGACATTTGCCTCGGCGACGTACGAGTATACCGTATACCGGTTATTTAGGCAGAGGCAGCAGAGCAAGGCAATGGTAGGCGCAGTGTTCAGCGTAGAACAGCAGTCGACTTCGTTGACGACGAGGCAAATAATATACAGAAGCAAGCTCGGTTTCGACAACTACGTATATTTTGTTTTCGAATAATGACACCATCTATCTGGGAGCATGCTCTCTTGAAGAGCGAGAGGGTTGCTTGTTCGGCCGTGGGTAAATATTTACTTGTTTCAAGGCGACGTTGTCGATAAATTTTTCGTGTTGTTTTTCATTCATTTCTCCTCCAAAATTTCGGTTTTGTTACAGGTAACCATAAACGTGCGTCGTTTCCAACGCCACGCGGCTCTTGACCAATCTCCCACAGGGGGTATGCGCCATCACTATATATAAGTGATGCCAAACCAAACGGCAAGCTACGGGAAAAACTGCGAAGGACTTCAGTTCTCATGCGATCTTGTCTTTCCTCAAACAGCCAGCGCCCTTGCGTTATGTGCGCTCTAACTTACGGTAGCGTACGCCATCTTCCTAAGACGTGACGTCATCAGCGACGAATACGTGTGTGGCACGCCCACTGCTGATGAAAGAGCCACGATTCTAGCAGTGAGTTCCTTGCTTAGTCGGTTACATTTATCCGTACACAACCGCTGGACGTTCATTCAAGTGTTGCACGCTGCTGTGTGGATTGCCTATCTATAATTGTTGAATTGTACTAGTTGGTTAAGTGAAGTTTGGCACTGCCTGTCATTGAGCAGGTCATCTCTCACGCAGAGGATCTGGCGCTGTCGAGAGGCCTTCGCGCGAAGTTTTCATTATTCTGAATCTGCGATACTTTCCTGCGCCTCTGCAATACTTGCGGAGGAATTATTTCTCTCTCTCTCTCTCTCTCTCTCTCTTGCTGACTCTAGTGATGTCATACAACACGTTGCGCGTCAACAGGCAACGCGTATACAGTTCACATGTATACGTGAACAATAGTATAGTATAGTATAGTATAGTATAGTATAGTATAGTATAGTATAGTATAGTATAGTATAGTATTTAAAAAATTATGGGGTTTAACGTGCCAGAACCACTTTCTGATTATGAGGCACACCGTAGTGGAGGACTCCGGAAATTTCGACCACCTGGGGTTCTTTAACGTGCACCTAAATCTAAGTACACGGGTGTTTTCGCATTTCGCCCCCATCAAAATGCAGCCGCCGTGGCCGTTAGTATAGTATAGTATAGTATAGTATAGTATAGTATAGTATAGTATAGTATAGTATAGTATAGTATAGTATAGGTTAGCAATCAGCGTAAATCTGGCATGACGGAATGTGTACGTGTCTGCGGAAGTTCGGGGAAGCCTCGGAAGCCATGTTTTGTGGCGACCTTGAAGTAGAGCTGATAACAACAATCCTCTGACGTCAAGCTCTATCAATCGTTTTAGATACAGGGGCTTTAGATAAAAGAACATCAACCTTTTTCACGTGCTGCGTGCTGCACGCCGAAATCAGAAACGCTTGTTAAAATAGTTACGTTTAAAACGCGTCGAATACATCTTAGGGCACTTCAGACTAATACTGCGCTTCAAAATTTACTATACGCGCCAAGTGTTTTTACAGCAAAGAGTTGTAGGCTATAGACGTCTGGCATGCTTGTGTGTCGCTATGTACAGTACGTCGTGTTCGGCGTGGTATATGCGTACCGGGTTCGTTATGTATGTCGTCATGTAGTGTGTTCTCTCTCATTGTTGCTTCTAAGTAGAGATTTGCACTGAGCGAATTTCCCGGCTTGCTCGCCGTTTTAAAGCCCAATGAAAGTAAAATAGCCCGCCCCTCAAGTATTTTATCTGCGAGTTTAGGAGTTGAGTCAACATTCGTAGACGCAGCAGATGAAAGTTAAGAATTCGTAATCTTTCACAGCGAAGCTGTATATGGCTAGGGTTCCGTGAATTTTTGTTCTCCGTGAACAAAAACTATCCTCATCAATGTCTCATACCCCCGTAAGCATTCCTGCTCCTGTCAGCAAGCGAAAAATTCAATGGCTCATAGCCCCGTATAACGCAGAGGCTACAAGCACTCAGCATAGTGAAGCGAACAGTGCTCAAATTCTTTCTAATCACGCATACAACATACAGAACAGCATGTCGAAAACTGTCATCATCAATGGCTTTCATCATGTATTTTGTATTTTCTCTATTGTATTTTGCAACTTAATACTAATAGTGCTTTACGCCTGGACTACATGATAATGAGTGTATATACACAAAATTATAAGATTAGTTTTTACATTCCGGGGCCACGCGACGTTCCTCCAAATCTAAGTACATTCACCTACTGTGCCTGCAGGCCCCATACGAATATATGGCGAACCTGCAGGAAAGATTTTCACGCTCCTTTACTGAACTGTAATCACTACAACATCCGATTCCACGTCTCCCTGAGAGCTATATGGAGCCCAAACTTTGTTATTAGTAAATATTGTTTGTCATTTTCTGGTCTCCTTCGATAATAAGTTCGTTGTCACATTTGGCTGGCACTTCTAACAAATAAATCTAGCGTACGGATTGCTTTCTGCATACTCGCTCAAAACTATTTTTTTTAACTTTATCTGTTCTTTTCTTTTACGCAGACATCATGGATCCACGGACGTGGTCAGCTGGCAGGGGCGTCTGGCTCGCCCTCTTGTTTGATGTGACGCTAGCTAATTCCGTTAACATAGTGCGTCGCTTGGGGGTCGACCACGACTACACATGTAAGCGTCGTACTAACCTCTCTGCCGTACTAACAGAAACGGGCATCGCAACAGCTTCGTGCATGGCCTCCGAGATCTGGCGGTGCGCGCTGTATTTAGCAGGCGCCACCCGATCTCGGCGGCAATGCTGAGGTTATAGTAACCCCCCCCCCCCCTCCCAAGAGATAAATAATTTACTAGAGGATAACTCTGGCACTACAGTGTCTATGTGAACTGGAAGTAGGGAGGCTCTGGCAGCATGGAGGACAATGGCTAGCACATAGATTTGCCTAAACTTCGGCCTTCTGTCTTCAAACGGCTTTGCCACTTTTCAGATTGGTAATCTTCAACAAAATACCGCGGTACAAACGCAACGATTCACAATGATCACGCGTGCGCGCTGTACCTTGCTCTGTGCAGAAAACAATCGATGCTTGAAAATTTTTGAGAGATAAAGTGCAATAAGCAGCGTCACAAGAACGCCTAAAGCCGCTAAGTCACGAAGGTTATACAAGTCCACGCACGCACTAACCATCGTTCCCATAGTAGCAGATAAAGCCCCTTAAACTTCGTAAAGTAGCGGCACGCTTTGAAGAATGCCGCCTGCTCCTCGCGCGCTCTGGCCGAGGCCGACGCCGCGTCGCTATTGGCCTAATAGCATCACGTGGGCCCTCGCGCCGTGCATCAGCGCCATTTTTGCTCGAGAAGCGTCTACGGGATGGCGAGGAGCGCATGTTGGCGCCGTTGCTATGCTCGAACTGTGTAGGCGGCGCCACGGTCGAAGAGAGAGCGTGAAATAGAGGAGAAACGAGAAGGAGTGAAGGCGGAGGAGGAGACTATCGCTACTTTACGAAGTTTAAGGGGTTTTAGTAGCAGAGCAATCGCAGCGCCATCTAATGATTTTTGTAGCAAATCCGCGGCTGAGTGTCTCGTATCCCTTGACGTTGAGCGTCCTCTGCAGACAGGCGTAGCAAACATACGTTGTGCGACGCGGAGTCATGTCACAAGCAGATGGACTTCCCACTGAGATATAATTTTGACAAAATATATTGAACACGCTCTTACAAACAACGACTACTCCGGACACTTAAAACTCTGCACCGATTACCTTTCTATACTTCATAAATTAAAATCCCGCAATAGGTATTTCAGTAAAGGATTCCACGCTTATTGTTACTTTTAAAGCGATTATTCACCGGCAACCGCTATCGCTGTAAGTATGCCGGTTATTGTTACTCTTAAGGCGGTTATTCAACCTGAACCGCCATCACAATAAAATATTTTGCAGTTATTGCCCCCTTTAAAACGGTTATTCGCGCCAGCAACCACTGTCGCTATAAAATATTCCGTAGCTGTTACTTTTAAGGCGGTTATTCCCCCTCAACCGCTATCACTGTAGATATACTGCAGAAGTCAGAACAGGCGTCTCAGGCTTTGATTAAAGAATCTATTTTCCTCCTATCACATATTTTCAGTGCGCGTCTTTGCAGATAACAAACTCCAGGCACGCCAGGAATCCTTCATTACGCGTTGCAATAATAAAAAGAAACGTTCCTGTTGCTCTTCATTAAATATAACACATGCAGTTCCACGGGGAAGCATTTTGCCACTACTACTATTTGTTATTTACGTAAATGACATAACCAGGCTAACTGAGCGTATCAAGTGCATTCTGTACGCACTGTCGTCTGCGTACATGACGCACTTGGAGCGCCCAGTTAACCTGGTTATGTCACTTACGTAAATATTAAACAGTAGTTTCCAGTCTAATGACGTTCACGAGCTTACCTATCTGGCGAATACTGCATTACAAACATTACTAGAGTAGAAAAGAATAAAATGCTTAGAAATCAACGTCAGCTAAACTAAAGCCGCATTGTTTACACCTGTGCAAGAAGTTGTCAATCGTAACCCTACTCTAACTTAGGGTCACAAAATGTGCATGTTGAGTGGAGACACTATAGGCATGAATTTCAATCGGCACCTGAACTGGCATACACATGTCGACCGTGTGGCAGGATGCTTGGCAAGTGATTGTGGCATACTGTGTAAATTCCGGCAGGTACATATATATAGTTCCATCTAAGATGAAATTGCAACTCTGCAATTCAAAATCTGCCCCTCCCGTAAATTACTGTAACCCTGTGCGGGGAAACACGTCGTATATTACCATTAACAAACACCATTTACTACAAAAGCCATTCAAGACAAGGAGACAGCTCTACGTCTATAAACTATCTAAAATGGTTTTTTTTTTTTACTCGGCCCAATATTTTGTTGCCGTTGGCATTCAAAGCTTCGTGCAGTGGTGAAACCCGACGAGAACGGAGCCTTATATTGACGTCGCCTCCCCACGTGCTCACACGTAGGGGATGACTTCAACAAGACTCCCGAGGCCAAAATGGGGGCCATCGTGTTTGCGATCCTGGTCGTGGTTGCCTTACTGTTCGTGTGCTGGTGCTCATGCGCTAGGAGGTCGCGCGAAGAGGTAAGTTGCGGCCCAACGATCAGTGCTGAATGGCTGCCTTGAACCGATTAAAAAAAATTAAATTATGGGGTTTAACGTGCCAAAACCACTTTCTGATTATGAGGCACGCCGTAGTGGAGGACTCCGGAAATTTCGACCTCCTGGGGTTCTTTAACGTGCACCTAAATCTAAGTACACGGGTGTTTTCGCATTTCGCCCCCATCGAAATGCGGCCGCCGTGGCCAGGATTCGATCCCGCGACCTCTTGAACCGATAAGAAAAGGAAATAACTCCGAACGTCGGCAGCGAGCACGAAATGCCTGGTAGGCGGTGTCACGTGGGTTTCGGCCTCGCCGATGTATCGCAGAGCGCCTTGGCGAAGTGACTGGCCATCCACTCGTAATACATGAAGGCAGAGAAAATGTTGCGATAATTATTGCGCCAATTCTCACAACGACCCCCTCCCCCCCTCAATCCTCGCACAAACTCATACGTGCAGGTGTTTGTGAATCGGAGCACAGTATTTTACGTTCCTTGTAAGAGTAACTTCTCCTGCTCTTAAACAGCGTGAAAACATACAATACGGTTGAAGAGTTATGTGGAGACAATTTTTAATGCTTTCTGCATGTTCTTCACTGCTGAGCCCGTGAGCCTCAACCGGCAAGTTCATCACAGGCTACCGCGAACAGTGCATCTGCAGTTAGACACTTTCGTATTGGTTCGGTTATCCAATGATCTCGAAAAACTGGAAAACTACAACGTGCTACAGATTTGTCTACAGTGGAAGTAAACTGCCAAGTGATATATATTTTTATCTTTAGAACAGTACGCCAACAACCGATAAAACCTCAATTACAATAAAACCCCAATCCTGAAATTCAACGAGCTGCACCTGTACACTAATCTCCTGTCAAACATGTGGTTAATTACGTTTAAGTGGCTTGAACTTCTTGCTGCAACGGACGCAGAATGACCGCGGAGCATTAGCAATAGTTGGCCTTGTTTTTCTCTTTTTTTCTTTTTTGTCGTTTTCTGCGTTTGGAGTTTAAGGAGAGAAAATATTTCGTACAATATACTCTTTTTTTTTCGCAGCGCGACCGAACGCATTACGAACCCGATTTTTCTCCTTTCATCCCAAATTAACGCATCAATATATTTTTTTTTCAAGTTTTGTACAGCCTAGCCTTGCTTTCAAATACCTGCAAAGTGTTTACTATCTTTCATTTTATCGTTTTTTACCCAAATGCACCAAGACAAAGATTATTCACGCAGTACAGTATCGTCTCTTCTTCCTCTCTCTTTTACTTAAAGCGTTCACCAACGACTGGCGTCTTGCAGGAAGCACAGCAGCCGCTCGTACCTTCTCCAAGGGCGCCGGCCGCGCCCGGCCCAGCTGTGCGCAGCTACACGCAGCAGCCGGTACCGTGCGCAATGGCATCTCCGGTCGCCCCGTACCCGCAGCCGTACTACTACCAGCAGCAGGCGCCACCTTACCCGCAAGAGGCCATCTACGTTGGCCACAACATGGCGCCCTACGCAGAGCCACCCACGGTGCCTACGCAACGGCCGTCGGCACCGATAGTCCCATCGTCTATAATGCCACCACCGCCACCGCCTACATACATCTATCCACCGCAATATGCTCAATGAAACGTCGCAGCAGCCACGAACGATACGGGCGCTGGACACTGACTGAACCGGGTGCTGCGGAGAATCCCGGACTGCATCGACACTTTGTTTACGGCAACGCCTGAAGGACAGATACGAACTCTCGAGAACGCCCCCATACCCCAAGTGTACAAGTGCTGTGTAACCATTGTGATGATGACGGTCGGCGCGTACTGTGCATAATATAACGCGCCTAATAGCGTGACATGTATGCAGTGCAAAATGATAACGTCAGCGTGAGAATGAGCGCTTGTGCGCCCTGTGCGTGATGCGGGTGCGTTTTTCGGCGCTCCCAAGCTTCTACCACGACGGCGCGTAGTGGCTCACACAATTTAAAGACGGAAACATGCAACAAGTAAACTACCGCAAAGGAACACGCCTACACGCACGCGACACACCTACCTCAAGGCTTGGTTAATTCTTCAGCATCGCTGAGAGGTTGAACAGACGACAGGGCGTCGTGACACCTGGGTCGAGAATAGCTAGAACATCGGAGGTGCAAACGTTAAGTGCAGACGCAAAAGAAGACGCGAAGAATACAGGCAACAGATAACACATTAAAGCAATTGACGTTAGTACTAAACGAAAGCTACAACAGTTGACGGTTCTATATCAGCTTTCACTATCTGGTGTTCCTTAACGTTCACCTCTCGGCACATTCACGTTCGCACTCTGCCCCATTATTTCAAAAGCATCGAATCTCGACTAGCACAAACATTCTGTGTAAAAAATTAGCGTTAGTTATAGACACTCATATGAAACAGAAGTTATCCTTGTTCTTAGATAAATACGTCCATAAAGAATACTCGTACAACCCCCGGCATACCACTTATAACAAAAAAAAAAGATCCGCACTAACTACGGTTCACAAAATTTATCATACCAGATTACTAACTTCTTGAATAAACAGGAAACAGCTATGACCGTTATTACAGAAGATATCTCAGCGCAAGCATTTAAAGAGAACATAAGCAGATACCTTCTTGGCACACAATGTTGAAATGTTTTTCGCTTTTTCTCTCGGGGTGTCCATTCATTAATAAAGTTTCTTCTCTCTCTAGGAGTGTTAAGTGAGCACGAAATGTTGGTTCAGTTGTAAGGTTCGTTTTTTTATTGTTCCTGTTTATTTGTTTTGGCCGATTTTTCTGTACTACATGAAACAAATATCATTCGTTCATAGCTGTGCATTAATCGCGATGGAGATGAGTCTGGCCCGAAATTTTGCAAAAGGATAGACAGTTGGGCGAGCTGGTATGGTAACATGATTTTTGGCTTCTAGCGCGAAGTGAACTAGAAAGGAGCAGACAGTACGAGCGCTAACTCTCAACTATATCTTTATTGAAACGAAGAACATATATATAGGTGATTGCAAAAACCGTAGCATAAGAACATGACATGGTACAAACATCAGTTAAACATATCAGGGGGTATGGAAGTCAAAGAACAAAAATTATTTCAGATTAGTACACGTATTGCGAAGGTACTTAAATTCGCAATCTAACAGAGACAACGAAGCATGACTGACGCAAGTGTCTCCTGATCTTTTTATGTGGAAAGCCTCGATAATTTTCCGCGTGGTTTGGCATCTGTGTCTAGAAAGAATTTTTGTGTCTTCAAATAAAGGTTTCAACTGATTTATGTTCAAAGTTTAGCCGACGGGCAATGTAGCAATTAGCATAGTGATGTAGGGTGATGTGTTTGGGAAGCGGGGGCAAGGGGGCTGACGCTCCGTCAGGCATTAATTGCCTTTCTGTCTGCCTCTTAGGTAAGTGTTTTGATGCCTAAATAAAATACTTTAACTTTGAACTCCGCAAGAACGTTTCTGCATTCCATCGCCATCGGAATGCGGCAGATACGGCCGGGATTCGAACCCGCGATCTCGCGCTCAGCAGCTGAACGACGCGCCACGTGGCAAACCGTATATATTCAGCCCTTGAACCTCACGACACAGTATGTTACAAAAGCCCCATGCAGCGCTGAACTTACGAACCTTCTCGTTCCTAAGTGCTCTTCGCTATTGTCGAACCCCCTTCTCTTATAGTATGTCGAGCATCAGGATTGGCTAAAATTTTTTTTTTCTTACGATTATTTCTAGCGTACAAGCTTTTTGTGAATGCGGGTTCACTTGTCTTCTCCCCGCGCTCTCAGTTTCAGGTTGCTTTTCCCACGGGTGGATAGCACCACTGCAGAGCCTGGAAGATAACAGAGAGCTTCATAAAGCTTTACAGATATGCTGATTAGGGTGCACAAACGGCGTACGTTGTGCTTGCAGCGCAAGCCCTTGGGTCTCAAAGATCTAATAGAAACCTGCGTTTTTTTTGCGTGCACAAGCTACACTTGCAGCACCCTACTGCAACGCTCTATATTAAGAGGCGAAAGATCGCATTGCAACAAGCTTGAAGCAAGGAGCAGCCTCTGCAGTGACGCACGCTCACGTTTGCCGTGTCGTAAATGTCGTCGACCCCTCGCTGAACATAGCTGCCTTCCAATTCCAGTATATAAGAAGAAAAGATGGGTCATTCGAAAACTGGGGGCGATCACGTATTCGCTATGCCGCCTGTCGTCTTCATTCGAGCCCAAACTGTGCAAAGAACCGACATTTCATTTATTTATGTTTCGGTCAGGCATATAGAATTTCATGCCATGATTGACTTACGTGGTTCAATGTCCCGAAACAACACAGACACTCTCAAAGACACAACTGGTGGGAGTTAAAGGGATGTTCCGAATTACTTCTGACTGTATAGAGGTCTCTCGAATTCACCTGCTCCAGTACACTACGTCTCCAGACTTGGAGTGGCGCCTGACACCGGCAAAAATGCCGAGAGCCAGTGGGGCTATACTAATCCAATTAGGAAGACTCGCTAAAGTTCAACAAAAGACACTTCCTCACCACAACAGGAGTTGGCCTCCCTGGTGCAGTATTCGGCCACTCCATCCCGAATGACTCATTCGATCAACCAATGGCCCTCAGCTCCCAGCAGCTGCGGAGCACCTGACCAAGGCGGCGGTCAGACCTGTAACGCAGCAGAGGATGGCAAGAAGAAATTGGCAGGCGCTAGTTGGAATTTGTTGGCGCAGGACAGGGGTAATTGGAGATCGCATGGAGAGGCCTTCGTCCTGCAGTGGACATAAAATAGGCTGCTGCTGATGATGATGATGTATAGAGGCCCCTAACGTGGACTCAAAAGTGCAGCGCACGGGCCTTCTTGTATTGCGCCCCCATCGGAATAAGACCGCCATGTAGGCAAGAATTAAAACCCTCGACCTCGCGCTCATACGATCCCCGTTTCGAGTCCAAAGACGTCACAACGTTGTCATGCAACGCTTCCCCAGCCCCCCCCCCCCCCCTTCCATCTCCTTCCTCCACGTACGTGCAAGACCAACGCCACCTAGGTATCACAAAGCCTGTGCACTCTGCTTTATGACGTCACGGTCGAAATTCCCGCTGCCAAGACGGACGTGACGAAAATGGCGACGTCACAAATCACCGCGGCTTATACTCGGCAGCATTCACATTAGGTTCTATGACAGTCGGCCCCAGTAGCGTGACGTCGTAAAGCAGGGCGTACAGGCCCTGCGATATACGAGCGGCTTTTGGCGACACTCGGTGTGTGACGTAGGTCGGAAGGTGGACGCAAGCTGTTGCCCTGTTTTAAATGCGGATGAAGAGAACGGGCAGAAATAAAGGGCACACAGATAACGAAGGCGGCAGGAGGCTTCCACGCATTTCACGAAGGGGCAAGGCTGTTGCTCACCGCGACGCGTCCCCTTTATTGACGTTCCGATAACGCCCTCGACATCTGCCAGGCGCTCCGCGTAACGGCCCTCACACTGTGTCAAAGCCGCGAGCCACTCCGCGAGCCATTCGACGAGTCCTTTGACCTGGGCAGTTGACCGAAATGCTTGCCTTTAACGCGATTCGTCACTGCTCTCTTTGTAGAGCGAGAAAGTCTGCCTAAAACACGGATACTACAGTACGACGGAGAAGACATTCTCAAGGTCTCTCAGTGAGTACTTCCAGCGTCCCCATCTCTGTTTCCCCTTTTCACGTAGAGTGACTATCTGATAACGCCATTCGTTCGTAACCATATCCGCAAGGCCGAATGTATAACGTGTTACACACAATTGTAAGCGTTCCCGAAGAGACAACGTGTGCACGACCGAAACGCCACCCTATTGGGAAACTCGATGAGAGGAACAGGCAGCTAGCGCGTTGCTTATACAGTGGTCAGTGGACAAATAAGATGGCAGCGTGGGTTATCCTTGAGTCGTAACGCACGAGATTTCGTTAAGCATTTGACCTTTCGTAGGCCAACTCCATTACTGTTTCAGACCAACAAGCATAAATACTTTGTGAAAGCATTTGGTAAGCTTTTAGAAACCTGAAGAGTTCGCGGAGCGCCAGATCCGCCTTCGGATCCTGTATTTTCTTCTGACCTTGATGTTGGAAATTCAGTTTTATAGACTGAAGTTTTCCGAAATTAGCGCGTCGACGAAATTTTCAAGGCCAACCAGCTTGCTTGTCTCCAAATGCCGGCATCGGTGTTGCTAATAATATGTTGTCGTGCTTACGTCACCTCCTTGAACGCATGAGAGCGGTGTTAACGACTGTCGCAGGGAACGAAGAAAGAGAGAGAGAAAAGAAAAGGGGGAGAGGGCTTAGGATATTTAGACACTGATGAAGGTGACCTCGTGTAACATGGACGCGTGAACGTAACGACGGGTTTTCCAGCCGCGACAATACGGATATACACTCGGCGACCGCTTCCTATCTCGGGTTACTGTTGGCGCGAAGAAATCCAAGATAAGCGTACCTATAACCGTGCGAGAAATAAGCCCCTCCGCGAGCATTGCTACACAATGACAGCCCTCGGAGCGAGTCGTTAAAGTGGTGCATTCAGAGCGTCAACTTGCGTACAGTTTCCCGCCTCGATTGTCGCTTGGTCTCAAACTGGACACGTGAGGACAGCGGAACTGTAAGTAAACAAGTCATGATATATGCAAAAACCAAGGTCAAAAAAGAAAGACAGTGAGCGATTCGGGATAATCGCGAAGATGTGTTGGCGAAGCTTAAAGGGGGAACAAAAGGGGTAAAAGGATAACTAGTCGCGCAATTTAGTTTGCATGAATTTAAACCAAGAAACGAAGAATGCGTGGCTAATACCTTTGTCCTCTCTGCCAAGGCACCAAAGCATGCTGTTTTATAAAGTTCGTATGCATACTGGCAGCGTAAACAGAGGGAAAGAATCACGAACAAATCAACTCGCCAGACGAGTGCCAGCATTTGCATAGCCCAAGGGAATACTTAACCTAACCTAACCATATCACATTAAAATTCTAGGCTACCAGCATGTTCAGAAGTCTTAAACGCTGCTGAACCTGCATGTTTCACAGTTTATGTCAGAAGGTGTATTCTGGTATTTCTCAACATTTCACTGTTACTGCTCACTCTCGGTGTGCTTTTTTTTTTTTTGAGGATCCTGTTTATTGGGACGCGCTCATCATACTGTACTTGCAAATTTCTGCATGTAAACACTTCGTTCAGTTGTTGTCTTTCTAATCATGTTCTTCATAGTTTTTATAACAAGAGATCCCATTACAGTGACTCGCTCTGGAACTTCATTCCGTACGTTTTGAAAAGTATGCGTGTATCACATGTTAAAGTAACTAATGAAAACTTAAGACTCCATAAATTGATGAGTACACAAGAGATATAGATGAAATGAGAATAAGAGCACAGTTAAAAAAGAAAAAGAAAGAAACACGGCTCTGTGCCATGCTTACGCAGCGATTTATGTACTGCAGATCTTTGCGAGAAAGTTCTGCAGAAGATGGGCTCACAGGTTTGTCCCGGTCATTGTGAAAAGCTACAGCTTAAAACAACCTCCGACTGGTCTTTTCAGTTACGCAGTACGTGTGCATTTGCGCAGTACACCTGTGAGTCACGCTTGTTTACATAGAGTGCGGTGGACAGGTCAGCTGCGGAGGGCGAGAATGATCCTTAATGAAATGCAAAAAGAACTTTACCGGTGTATACGTAGACGCCTACATGCCACCGTCCTTTATGGCAGAGTTGGGGCGTAAATGCCACAGGAGGAGTGCGAGAAAGGAAAAGTTAAGGCGAGAAAATTAAATCATGTTTAAGACGACAAAAGCCGCGATCTGATTACGAGGCGCACCGTAGCAGGGGGAGTCCGGATCGATTTCGACCACCTGAGGTTCTCTAACACGCACCTAAATATGAGCACACGAGCGCTTTCTTCACCCCCCCCCCCCCCCCAATTTAGCCCCCAACGAAATGCGGCTGACGCGGAAGCAATCGAACCCGCTATTTGCTATAAGAAAAAAAAAAAAAGAAAGTCTACACACTGACTGTTAACAAGCTACATTCATTCACACTTGTGAACCTTCCGAAAGCAGGTTCTGCTCGCCGACAGAGTCATGGATCACCGGCTGTGGTCAACTGCTGGAGGTATATGCCTCACTTTCTTCTTGGATGCGGCTGGAGCCGAGAGCACCGACTGGGAAGACTCCATGAGAAGGCAGTTCGAGCCAAGCTACGACAGCAAGTGTAAGCCGGCCATATTCTTCAAGTGCTCGTAGCTTTCAAGGCATTTAAAGGGCCCCTGAAACGGTTCGGACAAATTTTGTAGGCGCGTAGGGTACAGCTTAAGTAGAACATTCGCACCACAATTTAAGTGAAGCGTTACGTATTAATGGAGCTGCAAGCGATTAGAAGTTACCCTCCTCCCTAGCTATGCTTGTCCTCCTCAACTCGCTCGCCGAGCGAGCGGCGCTAAGCTCCGCCTTCACTGGTTCAGCGTCACGATGCGACGTCACATCGCTCACTTCCGGTTGTTTAGGAGCACGCCCCCTCCCGCGCGAGACCTCTCCGCTAGCCGCTTGGCCGTCGACCGAGAGCTATCGAAGCAGCGTGCGTTGCGAGCATTCTGTCGTAGCGCTGAACGTGTCCGGTACTCCGCTAAAAACAGGCAAGCTGGTCATTTCGGCAAATGTCCGGAGGCATAAACTCAAGCTGATGAAGGAACTTTAGCGTAGACGTACGTGAGCAGCCTGATCGGTCTGCACGGTCCAGACACTTGCTGGCGCAGCGCTTAAAGGGCCCCTGAAACGGTTCGGACAAATTTTGTAGGCGCGTAGGGTACAGCTTAAGTAGAACATTCGCACCACAATTTAAGTGAAGCGTTACGTATTAATGGAGCTGCAAGCGATTAGAAGTTACCCTCCTCCCTAGCTATGCTTGTCCTCCTCAACTCGCTCGCCGAGCGAGCGGCGCTAAGCTCCGCCTTCACTGGTTCAGCGTCACGATGCGACGTCACATCGCTCACTTCCGGTTGTTTAGGAGCACGCCCCCTCCCGCGCGAGACCTCTCCGCTAGCCGCTTGGCCGTCGACCGAGAGCTATCGAAGCAGCGTGCGTTGCGAGCATTCTGTCGTAGCGCTGAACGTGTCCGGTACTCCGCTAAAAACAGGCAAGCTGGTCATTTCGGCAAATGTCCGGAGGCATAAACTCAAGCTGATGAAGGAACTTTAGCGTAGACGTACGTGAGCAGCCTGATCGGTCTGCACGGTCCAGACACTTGCTGGCGCAGCGCTTAACCAGTCAAACAAAGCGCTAATATTGCTCTAACCAAGTGTAAAGCATTTTAAACATTTATAAATCAACGTGTTGATGATTACACTCCTGCGAAAAATACACACCAGCAGCAAAGAATACACTTCGTTGCTGCTACTGTGTATGGTTGAGCTCTGTGCCACCAGGTGGCTGCACCGTGCAGACCGTTCACATTTGCCCTTCTGCTCATCTCGTGGCTCATCCCGGCACAGTCAAGCGGCCAGACCCTGTCCGCTTGCGCTTGCGTTTGCCCTAATACTGGACTCGCGGTTTGCAGGTCGCTAGGTTTGCAGTCCACAGGGCAACAAAGTCGAATCATAGTGCTCGCGAAAAGACGGAAACCGACTCTGACCGCGGAGCTCTCGTCAAAATGGAGTACGTTGTAACACAAGCAGACGACACTTGCTGTGTGCCGGAAGTGCTGAAGTGTACTAAAAAACTATTCTTGTGTATTCTCTTTAAGTTATTTTCTTTTTACAAAAACAAATGAACTAACATTCCAACTATTACGAGCATCATTTGTTCACCATAAAGTTGGAAAAATTATCGACCACGCGCCCTGGTCAGCCAATCAGATAGCTCGCCCATGTGACGTAATATGGGTTATTTGCATCATATGGGTAGGGGCGGCTTAAAATTTCGCCGAGCAGTGCGCTGCGATCGGCAGCGATGGGTATTTTTAAAACCTTATAATAAATTACACGCTTTACGCAGAGCACTCAGATGCGTCAATTAATGATCAGAACCTAATCTAACGACTCAGTACGTTTGTAGAAAATCGCCAAAATCGTTTCAGGGTCCCTTTAAGGCAGAAAGCTGGGCTAATTGGTGGTTATTCGTATAAGGGGACATTGCACCAGCGCGTAAATAAAGGACACGGACAGGAACATGAAAAAAAGTCACACCAAACGCTATATAGTCTTGTCGGCCTTTCAACTCGCGCTGCACTACAGATGATTCTATTTGTTTGGTGTAATATGCATCTGTTGACAACACGAAGTACTTATTTATTTATTTATTCATTCATTCATTCGTCCATCCGCATCTAAGAATCCTGCGGCGATGTGACCTTAGATCGAGCATTACTTACGATAGAAGCACCCTTACTCGAGGAAGGGGCACTGATTAGTAGAAATTAGTGCATTCTGTATAATTTAATCTTATTCGTGGTTTCATAACACACGTTCAATGACGATTTCATTATTAAATTTGCAAAACTACCTGTAGAACGTCATCTAGGGACACATATGAAGATATCTTTTTCCTACCTCGACCTCCCCCCCCTCATCCCATTAAACCACCAACATTTACAAGCACAGTATATCCACTTATTAACGAAAATATTATGACACACTATCCTCGCTACTTACGTATGTGTTCCGATAAATGTATGCATGCTGTAGTCTATACCTTGCTTATTTGTATGTCCCTGATCGTACGCGTCAACGTCTAAAGGCTGCCAGGAAAGAGCGTTCACGTGCATTTATTTCCGACTGCGCGGAGGCAAACTTATCGTGCCAAGAAAAACAGACACACCAGACAGGACGAGCTAACGCAGCATCATCATGTGGGTACAACATGGTGCCTAGTAATATTGTTATGGTCACGAGATGTACTCATTAACTGGAAAACTAGACTTTAAACTTCCTTCGCCGTTGATAAACCACGCTATATTCTAACCTCTACTATCGAAGCGCCAATTTAACAAACTTGCAACCACGTACCCGAGTACTTTTCGTAACGGAAACCGAGGTGCATTTGACATCCTACTGAAATTGTTGCAATTATGTTACAATTTGTAAACCGAGCATAGTGGGCACCCGAATTTCCAGTTGGGGCCATGTCTGGTCTGCTCCTAGTAGTCATTCACATTACGGGAAATGCCCAAATCGAAGCGTAGCGCACCTTTACTGTATCTGTCGCTGTTGCACGCACATGATGACAAATAGCGATTTCGGGGCAGAGACCGAGAATCGGACTGTATATTCAGATTAGTAAAGATAATTAAATGCATGAACTGCATGGGAAAATAAAAAAGGAGACTATCAGAGGCGTCAAGTGACAGACAATTTTGAAGCTCAGTAATGCGCGCGTGTGTGTGTGTGTGTACGTGTGTGTGAGTGCATGTGTGTGTGAGTGCATGTGTGTGTGAGTGCATGTGTGTGTGAGTGCATGTGTGTGTGAGTGCATGTCTGTGTGAGCGCATGTCTGCGTGAGCGCATGTCTGCGTGAGTGCATGTCTGCGTGAGTGCATGTCTGCGTGAGTGCATGTCTGCGTGAGTGCATGTCTGCGTGAGTGCATGTGTGCGCGAGTGCATGTGTGCGTGAGTGCATGCATGTGTGCGTGCGTGCGCATGTGCATGTGTGTGTGCGAGTGCATGTGTGTGCGCGTGTGTGCGCGTGCGCGTGTGTGTGTGAGTGCATGTGTGTGTGAGTGCATGTGTGTGTGAGTGCGTGTGTGTGTGTGCCTGTGTGTGTGTGCGTGTGTGTGTGTGTGCGTGCGTGCGGTTCAATGATAAAATTGTAGAGAAACAAGAAAAGCTCCCGACACACCTTTCTGTTGTTCAATGCGTGCTACATAAAAGTGTTTTGCCGAGCGTGAAAGAAGCCCGCGAATAAATGCGAAATTGCCGCGCTACAACCCTCGGAGGGCCTACTTCCCAACTGCCAACCCTCAGATAGGTACCCAAGAGGAGGCAAGGGCAGCATCGATGAAAATTCCCTAATCGAGACTAATTGTTTGGCGTTATCGGTCAGAATACGGTACGCCAGAGAAATAAGAAGGCGCCTGTAATAAAGAGAAGCATTTAGTAGTGTCAGATATATCACTCGCGTAACTGTACGCCTCCGTAAGCTAGCCGCAACAATATGTGCACACGATGGCCCAACAGGAAAGGGTGGTAAATTGGAGGGCCGCCTTGTACGCCTTGTCCGCGTACCTCTTCTATTCGTCGTGTGATTTGTCTAACGCTGCCAATTCTCTGGAAGAATGCGTGGGTCGCAAAAAAAGATCCACTGATATAGTGAGCTGGCCAGTCAAGTTCATCATCATCATCATTTATTATTCCCTTAAGGGTCCCTTCGGGGACATTACAAATGTAACTCCCGCGGCTTAGTTATTTGCAGCCCGTGCAGAGCCGGTAGGTGGCGGAGACGGTAAGAGCAAAGCGGTAACGCCATGCAAAAACTCTCTATTGTGACACCGCGCTTTGCAGCTCGCATCTTGCGGCCTACCGTGAAGCCTGTAAAGGTCTAGAATTACAAATTTTACCTAGACCTGGAAACAATACAAACGGTATTCCTTTTTTTAAAAAAAACTCGTTGTTTCCGGCAGTTGCGTAAAAAAAGAAATCGCCACGCAAGCCTTTCTTACAGATGGTTAACCAGCGAAGCTGAAACGTGCGGCCCCGGTGTTTATCACTGGAGTAATCCCGACGGTTTATTAAACGACGGCTTGGTAAGCTGCCGGATCCTCGGTATACGCAGTTGCTGCTTGCACTCGGCTGCACGAGCTTGTTCTTGAACTCGGGCTGCAGCGTCGGCACGGCGTAGACAAGTTAGTTCTGGGTTCTCCTCGCGGCGTTGCTATCGAAAGCTGCCTGCTCCTAAGGAGTACGTGGCCCACCCCATTCGGAGCCGAAGAGAAACTGCTGCGCGCGCGCTCGGCTCCGAGACGGCGAGCAACGACGTCACTACTGGCGCAACCAATCGCGCACTTACTTTTTTTTTTTCGCGCGAGCGCATGGGGTTGCGCTGGAGGAGTTTCCGGCGTACAGACAGACAGACAGACAGACAGACAGACAGACGGACGGACGGACGGACGGACGGACGGACGGACGAACAGACGAATTGGCTAGCCATGTACAGCTTCGCTGTAAAAGGAGACCCATAAATATCGTCAAGTTATCGAGACATCATAAACCGTGTGAAATGACTATTATTGCGGATGGAATCAATTTTTAGCTCTCATGCTCGACACGCCGATTATGCAGGGAAGCGCCTACGGTCGCGTACTCACTTGTCCACCGGGGCGATCGTGGGAATCGCCGTCGCGGTGGTCGCAGTGGTCGCGTCGGTCTTCCTGTGCTGCTGTTACCGACGGAGAAGACGACGCATTCTGGTAAGCGATCGCCACAGTCTACGTTGCTTATTAAGCGTACGTTACACTAATTTACTTTAGAGCGGCGATTCTCAAACTGGCGCATTCTGGTAAGCGATCGCCGTAGTCGACGTCGCTTATTAAGTGTACGCAACACGAACGAATTTTAGAGAGGCCTTTCTGAAACTGCGGGTCAGGGATCGTGGGGTGCAGAGGGCACACTGTATTTAACGGGGACACTCGGAGACAGCTTTGGGAGACGCCCACTTGACTTCAAAACAGCATGCCATGCGTTCTCGTGAGTCTTCCCTTGCGTTTTTTTTTTCTCACCTGGGTTACCACGCAACATAATGTCGGAACGAAATTACATTTAAGCATGGACGCCCGTTTCACGCAGACACTGCAACAGCTACTTCCAAAATGTTTGGAACACGAGTCAACGTTCACACACCTCAAATTGGTTGCCTCTCAATCTGACACCCCTAAGTACACTTTCACGGACTGTCGTTGTCCCAGGGAACGTCCAAAGTGAATGGCAGGCATCCGCCGCAGACTCAGCAGCGCAGTTCTTCGGACACTGGACATTGTTTTCGTATTAGTTTACATCACGTACGAGTGGCGGCAGAGCCTTCCTTCACGCGAGAAACAGAGCTCACAATGGGGGCAGGGAGTTGGGGGGGGGGGATATTCGTTAAGGCAGAAAGCTGGGCGTGTTGCTTTGAGTAGTCTTACATATTAACAGCTTTTGAAGAAAAAAAGATGGTAGCACGCAACGCGAACAAACGCTCGCATCCCGCGTTCATGTTGTGCGCTTCCGTTTTTCCAGCGATGCAAATAAGTCGAACACCTCGCGTCTCATCTAAGATGAACTATCGGCGTACGTGCGGCCGCTTGCTTCATGGTGACCCATCGCACATCAATATCCCGGAAAACGAGTCAGCTGAGGCAGCTGATCCTCTTGCGACTTCAGCACGCAACCTTGACTTCACTGACGATACATTGCGCAACATTGCACAATGCCCGACTGCTTGCACGCGGCGCCACCTACAATGCTTACGCCTGAATGGTCGCATCGCCGAGGGGTCGTACCCCGCACAAATACATGGCAGTGCTTTACAAAGGGGCACTAAAGAGAAAATTGTTCAAAAAAGACGCAATAAAGCGAAATACAGGTGGCGACGCCACTTTCAAATTCTCGCACCCGCGTGTCGTGACGTCACGAATTCTGACGGCGTCTACAATGTGCTATAGTTACCTTCCTATCGGTTCACATTAACTGCAATGTATCATTTAAAAAGCCAAACATTGAACATAGCAAGTTTCAACATCTTACACTGCGCCGAAATATCTAAAACGAGAAACGCTTCGAAATCTGTGACATCACAGCGACGTACCGGCAATCGGGATTCGGCGCGAAATTCAAGAAACGCAGGTTGGCCTTAACTGCTTTTCAAATATTGAATCTCTTGCCGCGAAATTATAACTAAAACACAATTTTAACAGAATACTTCATCAGTCCAATTAACTTAATTCTCTTTGGTGCGCCTTTAACTCCCCCTGAAACGCTTATCTGTTCAAACAACCTACTCGTTAAAATAAAAAAACTCGCTAAAAAAAGAAAAACTGATACGGGCATCTGGCACAAAATAAAAGCATTACATTCGCATATTTTCACACTGTTCAAACGGATTTTACAAGTTAACTGTCTCGCACCTTGTGGCAGTCTGCAAGAACACTCAGTATTGCAGAGATGGAGACTTCATTTTAGCCGCCAAAGCTTCTTGAAGTGTTCACCCTCGTTGGAAGCATCATGCGCAAAGCGTCGTTTTCCCGAGTTAGAGATGGAGACTCACTGGGACTTTCTTTTTTCTTTTTTCACGGGTGACCACACACGATGTAAAAAAAAAAAATCACGATTTCTCTCACTTAAGCGGATTCGGTATTTCGCGAAAGCGTGACATGCCAGAATAGGTTCATCTGGCACATCGCCAGCACAAGGCGAAGACTTGCGTCGAGCCATTTGTGCCTCAATTGCTGGACCCTTCCGAGTGAAACGCTCGAGCCATCGCCTACCCGCCGAAATAGCTTCATTCAGTGCGTTGACCCGCCGCGGTTGCTCAGTGGCTATGGTGTTAAGCTGCTGAGCACGAGGTCGAGGGATCGAATCCCGGCCACGGCGGCCGCATTTCGATGGGGGCGAAATGCGAAAACACCCGTGTACTTAGATTTAGGTGCACGTTAAAGAACCCCAGCTGGTCGAAATTTCCGGAGTCCTCCACTACGGCGTGCCTCATAATCAGTAAGTGGTTTTGGCATGTAAAACCCTATAATCTAATCTAATCATTCAGTGCGTTATGGCGTTGCGCTGCTCAGCTTCGAGGTCTCGGGCTCGATTCCGGCCGCGGCGGTCGCACTTCGATGGAGACGAAGTCCAAAAGAAAAAAAAAAAACGCTTGCGCACTTAGGTTTTTAGGCGCACGTCAAAGAACCAGCAAGTGTTCAAAAATTAATCCGGGATCCACTACGGCGTGCCCCGTAATCAAATCACGGTTACCCAAGAACTAAATTAAATTACTGTCTGCTAACTCCATAGTGACCACGCTCTCTGTGTAAAGTGTTATGCCCTTCCTGTTCCAAATCTTTTTAATTTTTTTTTTCAAGTGGACGGACATGGTGTCTTCTTCAAGAAGCCTTAACTAGAACCTCAATTTTTTTTTTCCCGTTAGAGAGCTGCTTTACGTTTCGAAGCAAGAATATTACTGAGAAAAAAAAAGATGACGACAAACGGTGTTGATATTCAATCAAAGTGCACTAAATGAGGATGAGAGTCGTTGTGCGGTGGAAATAGGACGATGTGACGATGAACACACCACCAGCTTTTACCATATAGGAAGCAGACTTAACAATATGAAAAGGACATCAATTAAGTAGACTTTTGAACGAATATCTTGCAGCATAATTTTCCTCGAGATGAGATGGAGCGATTTCAAATGTTATTTTCTAAGCAGTTTTGGTAGCTTTGTTAAAGGGGTCCTGAACCACACTTCTGGCTTGGCGAAAAAACTGTCCGCGCAATGCATACGCTGCTGTGAACATCTCTGCCAAATTTCTGCATGGCAGCGAACTGGACAAGAGACTTTGAAGAGTCTTGGAGCGTGCAAGATTTTCACCACCATCTTCATCCTCATAATTGACGTTCTCTATTTTACCTTTCCACTCCCTTTCCCCTTCCCTTCCCCCAAGGCCGAGCAGCAGGTCAGAACATTGATACAGGCCGACCTCTCCGCTTTCTCTGTCTCCCAAATTTTGCAGTCGTGCGCGGCGCTTGGAGCTCGCGAGCGGCAAAGGCGAGCGGAGCGCGAAGTCACCTTTCTCCCAGACGCGCCCACTTCAACAGAAGCGCGCTCCTCGCTCTTTTCTGAACGCTTTAATTCGAGCCTGCTATTGGCCGAAAGCTGACATCAATCAAGAAGGGTGTTTAGATCATTCGCTTCTTCCTACTGTTACTGTGTGTATTCACTGACGCAGTTTAATAAACAGGCTGAAGCAAGCGAAAATCTGCATTCGAATTTCGGTAACAATTACGTGCTTCCGGAAGAAGCCGACTATTGTCTACTCCCGCTCGGCCGTGGCCGCCCACGTAGGAATTGGCCACCCTACTTATATCGGTGTCGTCGCCGTCGGGTCTCTCTGATTGCGACTAGTTTAGGACACTCAACTAGACTCTAACCAAGCGAAACGTAAGGTCAGACTACACACACGCCAGCGCGCGCTCATTCCTGGTCGCTCCTTAAGCGCTTTGGCACAGTTCGCTTCGTATTGATGAAGTATCGAGCCATTGATAGCACTTCAAAATGCGCAAGCTGGATGTGGCTACAATCCGTCGGTCAAGTATGCGGGCCCGCACCACATAGCACGGTCAGACTGGAGCATATGAGCGCGAGCACGCACTCAAGCCCTGTTATGCGCAACGCAAACGCTGCGCATGCGCAGTACAGTTGCATGGATGCATGCATCTGCGATCGGCTACGCATGGCATCCGAGATCACGCCCGCGCGCGTTGCGCACGCGGAGGTGATCTCGGAGACCATGTGCTACGTAGATACCGCAGTCGCCGCGGGATGCCGCGACGAGTCCACTGGCTGAGCCCACAGCGGCTCGCCGAAGACAACTGCGTTTGGCTTGCGTTTGGCGCGTTGTAGGTGCCGCAGTCGGAAGTGGTGGAGTCTACGTGAACATCCAAAATCAAACTTGAACTCCGCGCCACGGTGACGTTGAGCAGGCACTCCCAGCCCTGCCGTGTCCTTCGAAGTAAAACGCATTACAGGAGCTGAAGCACCGCGAACGGGGTGCATTGCCAATTCCGCGTCTGCTGAACGCATTGAAGTACTTTTTGTGGCAAATATTTGTGAAATAGCCTGTTTTCATTTCAAATGCAATTCTACACTTCGATAAAGAAGTGGTTCAGGGCACCTTTATTACATTATCATGTACCCCTACTGATCTTTTTTGAGTTAGTTAAATGTAGTACGTTTTTATTTATCTTGCATTTCACTAAATGCGTGTTCTTGTTAATGTTTTTTTTTTCCTTCAACAAGCGACGATTTTTGCATTCTCGCTCGAATCACAGTTTTTATCAGTTGTATAATGCTCTCCTACTGATAACAACCGCTGTCGCGCTGCCATCGACTGTCTGTAAATATTTGTACAGGGATCCTGTCAAGCTTGCCGACTGAGAAAGCTTTTCTTGACCCTGTTCCCTGTATCTCTGATTTACAAAATGCAGAAACAAATTGAAATTGAGAATGGATGGATGGATGTTATGAGCGTCCCCTTTGTAACGGGGCGGTGGGTTGCGCCACCAAGCTCTTGCCATTACACTGCCTAATGTCCTACCTAGGTCCTACTTAATGTCCTACGTAGAAGGCGGGGAAAACAAGTGCCCCCATACGGGCCCTAAGGTAACCGCACTACAACACTTGCTGTTCAACCAACGTCTCGCAGGCCACGCAGCAGCACGTCGTGCATCCGGCCATGGTACCGCCGATGCCAGGCGTGGCGCCCTACGCGTGCCCAGGATCGTGCCCTCCCGTCCCGGTCGTTGCTCCGTACCCTGCGCAGTACTACCAGCACCAGGCGGCGCAGCACGCGCAAATGGGACTCCACGCTGGTCACAACATGGCGGCCCCCTCGCAACAGCCGTCGACACTGCCGATGCCTTCGCCTACCGCGCCACCCGAACCACCGCCGCCCTACAACTACAGGGCGAACTACCCGCACTGAGGCGTGACCTCAGAGATCCGGAGTTCGCGCGCCGCCCGATATCGGAGGCAATTACTCTTCATTAGGCGACCGCGACTGTGACAAAAAAAAAAATTCTGTCGAGCACAGGGCACAGGAACGTGGCACAGGAACACATAGCAACCACGCGTCACCAAGTGCGCAAAGCGCAACGACAAAGGCACTGCTAGGACAAATGTTTTCGTTAAACTATCCTGTCTAGAAATTCCAGCACATCCTGTGGCGTACACGTCCTTTCTGATAGGGCAAAAGTAGTCCTGGTCATCGTCCTTGCGGACTGCGTCTTTTTTTTTTTCGGAGTAAAAAAAATAGACCAATGCATTTCGCTTGCATTCTTGCACATGAATTCCTCGAAACTCGCGCTAGGCACGAGATTTCTGGCAAATAGCACATGTTTTGTATACCCGCTGGCTTCCATTCTGCAGACGGATGACCCCCAATGTTGTGAATTAAATTATTATTTAGTGAAATTTCGGTTATTTCATCCCTCAAAGATTACTGCCACTCAGATCCCAACGTCTTCCGCCGAAAATGATATGTTGCCGAAATAACTGTCCCTGTATCTCATAGTTACTCTTCCTTAGCACACCTGGATAAGTTATATGCTTTCGGGGGTCCTTGAGCAACCTCAGAGGCAAACAAAGTTGTTCACGGAGTCAGAGACATAACCCGGCCTTTATCCGTCGCGGTGACCGTTGGTAATAGCGCCCAGCCGCTGGTCACGAGGTCGCAGGATCGATTCCCGGCAGCGACGAATGAATTCCGACGAGTGCAAAGTGCAAAAAAGAAACAAAGAAGAGCGCTCTTGTGCTAATGAGATGCACATTAAACAACCCGTGCGATCGAAGTTACGCCGTAGCTCTCCGCCACAACGTCTAATACGCACAGTGATCAAAGTGTTGGCCCTCAGGACCGCTATGTATAACCACATCGATCAATTTTTAGCATTGCAATCGCAATGGTGTGCTGTAACCGCTGCGGCGCGATGCACTGTCGCGAGAAATGCGCCGTTTCTCATCAAACGTGACGACGACTTGCAGTAAAAGGGAGCGCGGAAACTTCGCAAATTTTAATTTGAGGATTGCCAGAAAATTCTCGACACTTAACATTTTTTTTTTCTTTCGAAATACCAGCTTTTACTTCCTGGCCCTCCACTCTTCGAAGGGAAATTAAACTGACGTGACCTGACTGTAGTTGACGTTGACTTTGGCTGACTTGACTCTGGGCGCTATTCTGGATATTCCGCCATTTTCTTCGATGCGTGACGTAGACGCGACGCGAATAAAATGGCGCTGATGGCCTCATTTTGCCTTCGTAGCGTGACGCCAACTTGACGTTTTGCCTAAGAAACTGAAATGAAGGCGCTAAGCGTAAGGTCCTCGGTAAAGCAAAACAGTTTTCCTCTGCAGTAAAAATAAAGCAGCTAGCTCAAAGCACATGATTATTCCGTCGAAAACGCTTCTCGCTTCCGTCGTCTACTTCAATAGTTAGGATGCGTGTCCCCGGGAAATGGAATGAGTGAGTGATCGCATGTTGGCGCCAACGCGCTTGTTTTCTTCCTTGAGACAACATACGCGACCTACCGGAGGTGATGCGCGCACGTTCTAGGCCACGTTATTATCTCTTGAAACGCGAGTGACTCAGTCCGACTCGGCTGGCTGAGGAACGGACGAGTATCACCGATAGCGTTGCGGGCGCCAGAGATATCGACTAGAGCGACGCAAGCGCCGGCGCTGCCATGTCTTGCTCACTTCGCTGGTTACTCGCACCGCGGGTGGAAACATCAAGGCGCCGCCTTGCGTACGTTTCTTTTCATAAAGACGCCGTTGTCACATCTTTTGATTGTGCGAAAAGGCATTAATCTCGATTGCAATACAAATGCAGCAGCGAAAAGTGGACAACGTTGCCGAACGTTTGCTATGTCCAACCAATATTATTTCGTATAAACGCGTTCTTTAAAAAAAATGATGGCCCCAAACACAAATGCCAACACCACCCGAGAGCGATGCAAATACTATGAGCAAGCGTTACGTACAAAAGATTTTCATGGCGCCAAATGACGGGGGAAATGTGGCGATACGCATTCATCTCGGCTGCCATTGCATGTGGCTGCTCATTAGCATAATTCGCGCGGCTCGTCGCACCAAAAATTATGGCGGAATATCTCAGCAATGGCGGCCCAGCTCAAAGTCACGCATCGTCAAAATGACGTTTACGAAACAGCCCTTCCTGTGACGCTCCTCACGGGATATTCCTTCAGCCAATCAGCAAGCTGGCATGGCGCACATCTTGGATCGCCACCACATTTCCGCGAAATTGCAGATGCATTGCACTGGCTTCTGCACGCTACCGCTCACATTCTTTTTGAAGCGCTAACATCGCAATATAGCTGCCAAGGTCCAAAAATAATATTAGTCCTAAAATTTGCAGCTCGACGTCACGTTTCGTCATCTTGATGAAAACGCAAAATTGCATTTTGCAAAACTTCCGCTTCCCGGCACTAATCTCAAAGCACGTGACCACTCGACAGCCAATCAGAGAGTAAACATGGAGGATAATGGAGGCCGTGCAGTCACCATGCGTGTCGAGAATAGCGCCCTCTGGCTGACTTGGCTGACTTGACTGGCTTGACTTTGACTGGCTTGACTTTCGCTAGGTGGAATGACTGACTGACTGATTGGATTGCAATGAGAGAAGGCAAGGAGGTCCGAGGGTACAGTGTCTAGAATTCTAGGCACTGTACCGAGGGGCTACATTTTCCCTTTTTTTTTTGGAACATATGAAGAAGACAAGCAAATGCGTATGCTTCAGAAGTTCTGTGCCAGAGCAATGAAGGATTTCGTATTCGTGAAAAATGTCGTAAGCGGTCGGCGTCGTGGGAATATCGTTTAACGGGTAAGCATAAATGTAGGCCGCCAACAATGTTTAACGGGTAAGCACGCAAATGTAGGCCTCCACCGGCGGAGTCGCGCTGGGGGGAATTCGAGCTTTATTCCAACTGCGTTGTCATGATGTACTTTTTCACTTGACGGTCCTGGGAAGTCTTGTAGTAGGGACGAAAGTTGTTCTTGGGCACCTTCGGCGTCTTGTCGCGCAACGCTTGGAGCTGAGAGAAGAAACGGGGCACGAGTTATTCGGCATGAAAATAAAAAAAAAATGGCTTGTACGCTATTCCGGTAAACGGGAGCGGTTTGGGCAGATTACCGGATGGTCGGGGCGTAAACGTGAGCGGTGAAGCCGCCTGGTGTTGTAGAGCTCAACCAGACAAACGCATAGCTAAAGCTGCAGTAACTCACCATATCCTGCTTCGCCACCCGTGCAAATTTTTGCAGCGGCGTAATTGTGAACACGATTACGCCACTGTCGAAAATTTACGCCAGCAGCTAAGCAGAATATAGTAATTAGCTCTGTGTTTGTGTGGTTGAGCTTTGCGCCACCAGCTGGCGCCACCAATCTGGCCGCTCAGGTTGGCGCCCCCGCTAAACCGGAAAACCACCCGCGCTTGCCCGAATACCGGACACGCTAAAGGTCTCTATAAACATACGTCGCGGTATACCGGTATACCGTATACCGGTATGTGCGCGTGCGCGTTTCTGCTGCATACGTGCGCGAAGAACGACACGGAAATGGTGCCCCACCGTTGTCTTCTTCACCGAAGGGTGCGAGTCGAGAACGATCCACTCGAGACCCTCGGTGCAGGGCGGTGTCGTGAGGGAGCCTTTGTAGTTGTAGTAACTCGTGATGGGACCTACGATGTCGCCGAGCTTCAGTTTCTGCGCCAGTGTTAAGAGATCACGACGCTCGAGTATAGACAGGGTAGCTGCTCCTACATGGTTCAACGGGAACGCGATTCGTTATGAAATGAAGTCAGCTCTATCGATATCAGTGCTTATAACAGACTACAGGCTGAAAGAGCCACAAAGGAAAAAAAAAGTCTCAGTCTAGACTGATGAAATACCCTTTCATAAGTACGTTTTTGTTAATCGCACGATAAGAGGCTGACTACTTTCGAAGAGAAAATGTACCCCAGAATGACATTTGTCTTTCTTTTTCTTCTTTTTTTTTCAGTTTCGCATCACAATCTCAGCTTCAGTAAGTCAGTGTGACGTCATGTGCTTCAAATAACTTTCTCGCATTTGGGATGCTTTGGCTCGGTAAATATTTTCGACACTTACACTGTGAAGTCTGGCTCCTTCACTGTACAGCACGTCCTCGCACTCCGCCCCCCCCCCTTTTTGCGTTAAGCAATAGGCCATAGCAGATACTGTCAAAATTCGTGACGGCGTCGTTACACGTGTTTCGTATTTTTCAGTCTTACGTGGCTAATATAGCCTGTTCCCATGGCAACAGTGGCCTTTCTGATTCCGTGTTATTGTATTTTAGTTATTTGTTATTATTATATTTTTTTCATTAGCGACCTTCTCTAACCACTTCAGCAACCACATGTAGCTCTGAACCACCGAGTACACAATCTAAAGCGACACCGCAGTGACTACAGATAGATGATAGTGACTGCAGGATGATAGTTCATGCGGGCAGACCTCTTGGATTTTATAAACAGTCAGCGACTAATACGAGCACGAGTCGTAAATCACGTGATTTGCCTAAATGACGAGTGCAACACAGCCATTACTCTTTCTTTTTTTATTTTCTGGGCTGAATGATAGTTTTTGAAACGTGAGCCGAATGTAAAAGAAGGCATGTCCACAAACAGTGGTCGTTCTCCAGCGAGGATTATACAAGATGTCCAACTTATTTCGTTGCAAGCCCTTAAAAAAAGAAAAGAATGAAAAAAAAAGCACGACCGCGCTACACTAATGCAACCGGTGCAATATTGTTCGCTGTCCTGCAGAGCAATTCATTTTCATATACTATGTTGCGAAGAGAAATTAGCCATCCTTTTCACTATCGAATTACGCGCAGAACCTGCAATACCAAAATTTTGGAAATCGTACTGAAACACACGCTGTATATTCGCACATACGTACTAACGGTGAGAGCAGTGATAACGGCAGTGATATACCAGCCATAACCGAGTGAAAAATAGTCACCGCCAAAAAAGCACAGTACAGCGTATATGCGTGATAAGACGTACTACACACCGATGCGAACCACTTGCACTCAACGCGTCGCGAGATACCCAAGACGACGACTGTGGACGCATCTAATCCAAGTCATGATCCACCTATCGCCTCTTAAATACCAGCTCCGGATAAGCGTTCCGTGTACCTTGGCAGAGTCGGTGGCGACGCCAATCTTGTCGATAATGACTTGGAGCGCAGCGTCCGTCGTATTGTCCGCGGGTTTGTCTTCCACCTGCAGAAGATGGAGTGAGACGGAGATGCTGTTGGCGATACCGGCTGCGCTAAATTTCCACTGGTCAGTTCGAATTTCGCCTAGTCAGTTGCAAATGTCCTGTCTTAACCTGGAGGCGTACACGCATGGGCTGTATCAGACGCCTCTTTCTGTATATGCGTACATAGATTATCTTCATAACGAGTCGTGCAGTCTCTCCGCCACCCCCCCCCCCTATTGTGCCCCCTTCCTCGATATGGCAGTGAACGTGTTCTTGAACGTGCGACTGCGCGAGTTCCTATATATACTGAGCCTTTATTCGTGCAACGCGTCTGAGCGGGGCCCATAATTTCTTTATATACCAGACACATTTGGGCGCTTTCTTTATATTGGAAGGGCAGTAACGTGTTTAATAGTTAAATGTTTAAATACCGAGCGCCGCCGCCGCAGCTACGTGAGACAGCCAACTAAATTCTCGCGGACGGCTGGGTCTCCGGCCTACATCAATCTAAACCGTTTATCCTACGCATGCGCCTTATATATCCATGCGCAGCACCTATATGAGCACTTGTATCAAACCCTTTAGCGTACACGCTGGAAGCGACGATGCCACTAATCGGCAATCAAGCAAGTATATAAGACGCACGCAAAGGTATAGTCTGCTAACCAAGAGCGGTATTATACTATGTGTAGAGCAGTGCGAAAATTCATTAACGGGCATTCGTCGACGTACTGAAGCTCTATATACGAGCATTCTGCAGTGGGAAAGTCCAGCACACAAGGTAAGTGAGCTTGGAAATCGCAACGGCCCTGAAGACCGCGCAAACATGAAAGTCATCGGCGGCGCTGTTGGTTATCAGTGGATAACCAAACAGCCATTTTAAAAGAAATCTCTCCCTTTTCAATTCTACTGTATTTCAGTCTTTGAGGAATGCAAAGAAAGATAATACAATGTGCACAGACGACAACAATACAGGGATACAATGACTGCTGAGCATATCACGGTCGGCTTCCTTTGCAGGTACTAGAGTCTCAGAATAATCGGACTGGCAGTCTGAACGCGGACCCATAGTGATGAACTAAATCGGGGCGCACTCCGTAAAGTAGCCGCACGCAGCTCCCTTTCTATCCCTCTTAATTTTTTACGACTCTCTTCTTTTCGACAATTTAGTGCGCAAAACATTATCTTTTTCTCGAAACATCCCCCCACTTTTATATGGATAAGGCATTAATGGGCAATTCACCCGTACTTATTCCTAAGCCTGAAAACACAGCACTCGCTTATTCCACAGAGGCCAATCACCGCGTCGCTGGTTCAAGAACAGGCCGCGGGACGCCGCCACCATCTGTGAAAGTTGCGAATACAAGATTTTCTGCGCTCCGCAGCAGTTATACCAAAATGAGCACTGCAAATCACTGTGTTCTAACCGAACTGAAATTTTATGAAATTTTATGAACCTTTTATGAAATTTAATCTTAGTGGTGCCGTGCAAACATTGTCACACTATTCTAGAATTACATACAACAGTCTTTCTTTCATGCTCCTTCCAGTACCACTGTCACAATGTTAGAAACATGTATTTCTTAGCCAAACTATTGTTTTTGTATTTCATAATTTGTTTCGCAGTGTATTTCCAACATTCATTGCTTCATGTCCAATTTACGTTTGTAAAGTGTTTACATTTTCTTACGCTATGTGCAAACCAGCTGTACCCACCCTGTTACGGCCAAGACGGCCAACAGTACTTGGAAATAAATAATAACTGGTACGGCGAACGGGTCGTTGCAAGCGAGCAGTCTCCCGCACTAAACTCTTGCAAATTTATTGGCTCACGAAGAGCCGTTCGCGTTAAGAGATCGCCGCTATAAGTGAGGACCGGTTATAAGCGAGCTATATAGGCTATGCGTCGCTATACTTATACTAAGACAAACCTGTAATAGGACACCCAGAACGAGTACATTGCCGGGCTCCTTGAGGGCCTCATCCATGCTTTTGCCTTCCTTGGCGTGGACGAAGTGGATCTGCCGGAAGAAGAGACGGGAGAGCGTGAGTGGACTGCCCTAAAGCCCCTTAAACTTCGTAAAGTAGCGGCACGCTTTGAAGAATGCCGCCTCCTCCTCGCGCGCTCTGGCCGAGGCCGACGCCGCGTCGCTATTGGCCTAATAGCATCACGTGGGCCCTCGCGCCGTGCATCAGCGCCATTTTCGCTCGAGAAGCGTCTACGGGGTGGCGAGGAGCGCATGTTGGCGCCGTTGCTACGCTCGAACAGTGTAGGCGGCGCCACGGTCGAAGAGAGAGCGTGAAATAGAGGAGAAACGAGAAGGAGTGAAGGTGGAGGAGGAGAGTATCGCTACTTTACGAAGTTTAAGGGGCTTTAGACTGCCCCGCATTCAGTGCGCGGTTGCCTCGACTCGCTCACGGAGATTCACCAACGCGGGATCGCCTCGATTCGCTCAGACAGATTAGCGCCCACTCGGAATCACTTCGACACGCCTGCAGACTTGCATGCTTCCTCGATTGACCGCCGGGCTCTTTCAGAGGCTCAGCAAATCACTGAGTAAATCTCGGCGAGTTGATTCGCGAGTGAGTTGTCTCTAAACGTGCTCTGGCGATTTGGCCTAGCGCTAAATAGCCGAAGTATGTACAACAACGCGCACCAGCCTTGCTTAAAAGGAACACTAAAGAGAAAAACAATTCCTTGCGCATCAGTAAATTACCTTTCTATGACACCAAAAACACTACTCTTACCACGATAAGACGCTTCGTAAGCCAGAAAAAGCGCAAGAGCGAAAGACGGGTGGCGATGCCCCCTTGAAGTTCCCGCACCTGGTCGCTGTGACATCATGTATTTTGATGGATAATCTTCTAGGGCCTACTTAATTATATAGCGGTACAGATTGACTACATGTGTTCTAAAAGAACCAAATATTAAGCATGGCAAGTTTCGGGAACCTTTAGTCAGCCAACGTGGCCCAAATGCGAAAACATACTTTGGAATCCCTGACGTCAGACTGACGTACTGGCGTCGGGGTTTCGGCGCGAAATTCAAATACTGATACTTCGACCTGCATTTTCTCATCTACTAATCAAACTATTATTTTGAAATGACTCCCTGCAGGGTTCCAAAACAATGCTTTATTAGCCTCAACTGATTTACTAAAGCGCTGATGAGTCTGATTACTAAAGCTCTGTTCTCGATAATACTGGTGCCTTAAACGTTCTCGAGCAATATTCTAGCTATTAAGCTTGACTTAATATTTGCCTTTAGCGTTCCTTTGAGAAAGTTCTTATTTTTGCCTTAAAAGGCGAACGCAACAGGTGTTTCTAAGTCTCGCACCTCCATGGGAAAGCCGTGCCCAGCGTCGTCGATCTTGTGTTCCGCTCCCTGGCTGTCGTCGGACCCGAAGTGGAAATGAAACTGTTGCAGCACAAATTTGCCTTGGCCGAGCACGTCTACGCTTTCCACAGAGGGAGCCGCCCCGCCTTCCTTGATGACCACCTGGGCTGCAGTTCCCGAAGCAAAATATAAGACAGGTTGGCCAGAGAGTGTCAAGCAGGTATTAGTCTGGAGTGGCACAAATACGAAAGAAAGGTCCGCTGGGCTCCGACATTTCCAACTTTGGCGCCGCTTACAACTGTAGCTGCCATAGCCTGTTTCTTTTGTTCCCTGTTTTAGACGATGACGTATGTGCGTACCTTTCATCGCAAAAAGTTAGCAAAAGTCTGAAAAATATCTTCTCTGAGCATTCCAGCCGAATATCCTCGGAGAAAAAGCCAAGCCAAGAGCTTAGCCCGAGGCAGGTTCATCACGAGTTCCTCAAAATTGGGAAGCAAGTTATTAGTGATAGTGATGAGAGCAAAGGGGTGCATTAGGTAAGCCGTGCAACCATTAGAAATTGCTAAAGACTCCAGCCTAGTTGGCAGATACCCCAAAGAATCTCTCGCATACCCTGACTGAAGTCAGCAACCAAAATTCAAAGACATGTGGTAAGTCATCCAGGTGCGCCACTGCAGGAAGAGGGCGCTTTCAAAGGTCACACGCACCTCGAGACACACGAGGAGACAAGGAAGAAATGGCTCCTCAGCCTGCCACAGACTAGCTAAATATAAACAACTCCATCACGACAAGCACGGCTGTTTAACACGGCCAGCGTCTTCTGAAGACTACTGTAAGAACCGCGCGCATTAATTTCAGCAGATGTTCAAGCACGAAGAAAAAATAAATGCTTTTTTGGCAGAAGTACACTACGCAAGATGTTGCCCCCCAGTGCCACAAAATTAGAGTTACTGCAAAGGCTCCCCTTGCTCTACCACGAGTTGCTCTACCACGAGTTAGGAGCCGTATGCAGGATCACTGCGACTATAGTCAAGGACCCTATAGCTAGCGGACCTTGACTGAAGGTAGCGCTATCCTTTCATCTAGCCGCCGTAATCATCATATGTGCTCGCGCTCTTCCAACATTGCCCGTGCGTGATTGGTCACATGGTATTTCGGCCGATTAGCGGTGGTGTTCATTTCTTCATTCTTCGATCTTTATTTATCTTCTTTTGAGAGGTTCCAAGGCTTCTTTTACGTAGCATGGTTTGCGCCATCACACGCATAAGTAAGGATTGATTGCACGGAAAACAATTGTAAAGCGTGTATCGATCATTATAATATGAAGTGCGACACAAACTAGAAGCTATTTATTTAGCACTGTTACGACTTTGCACCGCTGCACCACTATGACGACATTGATGTGGTCCCGTAACGCTCGTCACCCGTTTCGTGACAGAGCGTTGGTAGCGAAGTCTCCGAGTCAGGCGTCGGTGAGAATAACAAAAGGGAATTTATACATTATATACAGGTCATTGAACAGGACAAGATCGGATCGGCACTGGGGCCGTGAGCTCACAGCAAACGCGACTGTTCCCGCACGGCGACGTCCGGCGAAAACGCGTGACATATCTCCCTGCACTCGAGAGCGGCACTCTGCTCCCGGTGGGTCGGCGGATCCGGTTTTCGAGGCGGCCGCGTCCGGCCTTATAATCCCCGAGGAACCATTGCCGCTCAAACGGCCCAATACAAAGCCAGCACTCGACAGTCGTCCGAGAGGTCCAACCAGCGACCGCGCTGGCCACCCGGTTCAAAGTTCGCGCGCGCGGTGACCTCCAGGCAAAAGGAGGTGCGGTGCCGGGCTGTCTGGCACTCGGTTGCACGTTCGGACATGTTGTCCCCCGATGCTTCTCCGCAGGACACCGCTGCCTGACGGCTCAGCATCATGACTTGTCAAGGGAGAATTAGGGCGCTCGCAGGATAAATTCTGCATCTTGCAGATTCGGAATCTGGGCTGGTGATAATGGCACAACAGCATCCCCGCCCTCAGATAAGGCGCCGGGAAGACGAGGTGCCTCCACGTGGCTCTGATGCCAGGCGCGCACGTTAGTCAGGCTCGTCCAAGTTCACGTCCAGTGTCGGGACGCCAGGTAACTACACGTGCCCAGGTCCGACTCGCCAGGACAGGAGCTCTGCTCACCGCGTTGTCGCCAAGGCACCTCGACCAGCTCCGCTCGGGTCGTTCCTAAGCCCTTGCTTCTCGCCACTGGTCCCGGTTGGTCGTTCTGCAGCTTGCAAAACCGACCGGCAAAAGGCAACACCCAACACGAACAAGTGCCCTCTGCCTCCCGTCAAACACCAGACAAGGCCATAATCCAAATCAACCTAACTAAATTGCTATCCCCCTCTTTGCTCCCGCTGCAACAAGAGGCAGGCGTACGATCTAGTACACAAGGCTCAAACAACCTGTTTGCAAATGAACAACACACCAAAATATCAGGAACAACTAATAATCAGCAATAATAATGACAAATAGAATGGTCCCCTTAAAATCACTTGGACCGAAAACATACTACTGAGGAAGCAAATGAGGTCATTCATTTTTCCCGGCGATATTTTCGCGGAATCCGAAGCTGCTTATATTTGCGACCCTGCTTATCCGTGTAGCGGCGGTACAATAAGCCAGATTCCTTGCCAAATAAACCCTCTTTTCTTCCTCAGATCGGCTGGTGAACAGTCTTCCTGTTGCTCGCGAAACAGAGTTTCTCTTTCAACTGCCGCCTGCTCCTGCCAGCTGGCGGAAACCGGAGCGAGTGTGGAGCCTGCGTCGCCTAACTGCGGCGTCGTGTCCATATCGCGGCTAGCACTGGACGCGTCACTCCCAGTCACTTTCAGGACACGCTCGACCAGGCCAGCCTCCGAGCTCTGCCTCTCCCGTGCCTGCTCGCCACTTAAGTTACCTTGATCAGTCCGTGTGCCGCACCGCTGTTCGTTCACCGACTCAAAGTCAAGTTCCCTTGACAGCTGGCGCGCTTTGGATCGCGTGAGGGCCATGTACGCCACGTCGGCAAAGAATGATTTGCCCTGATCCTTCAGCAGCTGCTCCGAGCTATTTGAGAAGAGGTAGGGAAAGTGCTCCGGGAGGGCGGCAGACACAGCGGCTTCTGTGTTAAGTTTCCCAAACTCTCCTTCAATGATAACCGTTGCGATCGGTAAACAGACACTCTCCTCCTCGGCCACTTGCCGTATCCTCGCGCACTCTCCCGTAAAATCACTCGAGGAGATGAAAGACGGGTGGACAACGTCCATAGTTGCTGCAGAGTCCCGAAGTGCACGGCACTTCTTACCGTTTACCTTAATTTCCTGCACATATGGTTCCAATAGTCGAATGTTTTTGTGAGTTTCCTGTATTGCTGCAAAAGCAATTCTCTCTGGGCAGCTCGCAGCGATGTGCCCTTGCTTTTTGCAATTGTAGCAGGTCAACGGTTTCCGTTTCTCAAAAGAACGCGTCGTATCGTTTCGCTGTTTGGGACCATCGCTATCATTCTGAGATGCATTTTGTCCTTCCCTTACAGTTTCTTTGGTAAGGAACTCGTCTTCTCGAAACTCGCGACGCGTGATTTCCTTCCGTTCGTCGGGCTCCCCGCAAAACCCATCTCTCCTATCTGCTTTTTCTACGCGCACTGCCTTGCTGTGCAAGCTGCGGCGGGTGTAATACTTTTCCGCTAACTCTGCTGCCTTGTTTAGCTTAACCTCCTTTAGCCTATCTTGCAGCCAGAGCCTGACCTCCTCATCAATGCAACGGTAGAACTGCTCCAACGCGATGCATTCGACGATTTTGTCGCGGTCGTCGTAAACCTCTTCGCCCTTCAGCCATTCCACCAGGTCGGCTTTTAGACGAAACGCAAAGTCAACGTTCGACTCCCTGCCCTTTTTTGCATACCGGAACCTCTGCCAGAAAGCTTCGGGGGACAATTTGTACTTCCGCAGTAGCGCTTCCTTCACATCACTGTAGCTCTCAAACGCCTCTTTCGATAAGCAAGTTATTACGTCTGATGCCTCCCCAGGAAGCAACGCTAACAGATTCTGTGCCCAGAGGGATCGCTCAATGCTATTCCGTTCGCACACGTGCTCAAATTTCACGAGGTATTTGGCCATACCCTCTCCGACGACAAAGGGTGGAAGTTGATCGCGTATTCTTGGAAAGTTAGAAGTGAGACTAGGCGTCCGCGAGCTATTTCGGGTCTCCAACTTTCATTTTAAGCTCGTGCTCACGTCTCTCTCTCCTTTCCTCCCTTTCCTCCTCGCGACGTTCCTTGATACCCGCCCATGCCTCTACGGCTTCCTCAGCCGTTGCGTCCTCAGTCCTCATGACCTCAAGGATCGCATTCTTTCTTTTGGTTGAGCCCAACTCAATGCCCAACTCCTCACAAATTTGGAGAAGTTCTTTGACCTTGTACTTTTCCATCGTTCACACTGTCCTCCTGCTTTTTACCCTTTTTGAATATACCTGCCGTACGCTACTATAATGCTACTAGTAAGAAATCCGCAAGTATTTCACACACTGCCCTGTTTACCCCCTCAGCATCCCCTGGTTTTCAAAACACTCTCACTAGGCTTGAAACACACAAGGTTAACACAATGCAACACCAAATCCTTCCCTAAGCTACTATAACCTGTGTCAGAGAAAGTCTGGTGTTTGAGGTAAACTTCAGGCACTCACCGCGCCGAGGTAGCTAGCTGATGCCGGTCAATCCCGTAGCTGCCATCCACTGTTACGACTTTGCACCGCTGTCACCACTGTTACGACTTTGTGGTCCCGTAGCGCTCGTCACCCGTTTCGTGACAGAGCGTTGGTAGCGAAGACTCCGAGTCAGGCGTCGGTGAGAATAACAAAAGGGAATTTATACATTATATACAGGTCATTGTACAGCACAAGATCGGATCGGCACTGGGGCTGAGAGCTCACAGCAAACGCGACTGTTCCCGCACGGCGACGTCCGGCGAAAACGCGTGACACATCTCCCTCCACTCGAGAGCGGCACTCTGCTCCCGGTGGGTCGGCGGATCCGGTTTTCGAGGCGGCCGCGTCCGGCCTTATGATCCCCGAGGAACCATTGCCACTCAAACGGCCCAATACAAAGCCAGCACTCGACGGTCGTCCGAGAGGTCCAACCAGCGACCGCGCTGGCCACCCGGTTCAAAGTTCGCGCGCGCGGTGACCTCCAGGCAAAAGGAGGTGCGGCGCCGGGCTGTCTGGCACTCGGTTGCACGTTCGGACATGTTGCCCACTGATGCTTCTCCGCAGGACACCACTGCCTGACGGCTCAGCATCATGACTCGTCAAGGGAGAATTAGGGCGCTCGCAGGATAAATTCTGCATCTTGCAGATTCGGGATCTGGGCTGGTGATAATGGCACAACAGCACGCGTGTTGGTACATTTGGAACCTTTTTTTCGTGCACTAGCGGCGCTCCGTGTAGGAGGAGGATTACAGGCGAAGGGGAGCGGAATAACGAGGTTAGCGCTATACCCCGAAACTTATCTACAGACCTTATATACCACGAATAGACTACAGGCTTAAAACTATACAGCAACATGGCGTACGTCGTGCTTCAACGAAAACTCACTCGCGTGACCGTCCACGTCTACGTCGAACTTCACGAACCCCCTCTGGTAGTTTTCCAGCTCGAGGTTCGCGGTGTCCTCAGTGAGACCTGAAGGTATCTCGATGGGCGACTGAACGGAGCCCGTGGCGCATACGCTTCCAGGCATGCAGAAGACCAGGTCGCCCCAGTTGTCCGGTTTGGGCCCTGCGAAAGCGCGCACGGCAAAAGTGCACGCCGTCACGCGAACACCCGATCGGCATAACGAGGTCCTCGTCGACAGGTGGCGACACGCTTGTTTCCTACACGTGGATGGAATAGTAATCTAACCGTTAAGCATTCAGTGGCGAAAGAGGATGTGCGAAGAAGTGAACACGCGTGGAAGTGAACTGCGCAAAGATTTCCACTATCGACGATACCAAGTGCACGAGAAGTATTTCAGGTATTTCAGCAGGTACTTAAAGGGACACTAAAGGTTACTGTGAAGTCAAGTTAAAGCGATAAAGCAACGCTCTAGAACTTCTAAGGCGTCAATATAATCGCGAACGGAGCTTTGGCAATCGAGAAATTGAGGTAAATGCATGACACGATTTGAGACTCCCCCGCCCAGCGACATTCCGGTACTAGCCCGATGACAAAGGCACTCCTCATCATAATTTATGTCACTAGTACTCACCTACTCGTATTAAAAAGATCATTTCATTAGGTTACAAGACGGAAGAAAATGGTATACTTGTCCACTTCTGTTCGACTGTAAGAAAAAATAACATTTTGACGTTACCCTTCAGTAGTATGGGTGTTCGAAAAGTTTCGTTTTCGCTCGACTCTGCGCGCACGACTCAGCGCCGCGCGCGCTTTGGAGTTTGTTGTTTCGTTATCGCATCGTGCTGTGCTGGTTCTGCTGGCTCGCGAAACTTGCATTTGGAACAGGCAACGAGAATGCCACGTCCATGTGATGTCGTGGGATGCCCGAACATTCCGCGGAACTTGGCCAAGGGCAGTTGCAGCGGCGAATCCAACGTTGCTTATCACTGTGTGCCAACGAGTGAACCTCTTCGTTCGAAGTGGTTAAGTGCCATACCTCTGCCACAGCGCGTTGGCAAAGAGCCGAAAAATCGCATAGTGTGCTCGCTGCACTTTCGTCGAGAGGATTAAGAGTTCAACGCCGACTTACTGAAGTCGTGTGGAGTGCCTTTCAAAGCAATGCTTTCCCGTAGCGCTGTTCCGTCGGCCGTGCCTGCATAATCCGAAGCGCAAGAATAACTGCAGGTCGAAGACGGGGCGGTGAGTGCGCCCTTTGGTTTTCACGAAGGGAAAGCTACAAATGTGCGAATATGTGCAGCCATGACATACAGTAGTAGTACGCAACGACGCCGGCAGCGCGAGCCATCAGCAGCAGGTCATGTTCATCAGTGCCGAAATCGCTGATGTCGAGCCCAGCATCGCGAGCCAATGTGTCGTTGTCAGGCTCGTCCATTGCAACGAGCGTCAAAGTTGGCGTCATAAAATAAAAAAAATGGCTGTGGCTTAGGTAAGGTTAAGCCCAGGATGCGAAGCATACTAGCCTTTATTTTAGTTGTTGAACCACTGTTTAGCCTGGTGAACTGCTGTTGCTTGGCTATATTTGGTTCGGCTAGACGAAGAAACAACTCATGCATTACTGCTTCGCCTTCAAGAGTGGAACGCGACAGCGTTCCCGTCGACCCGCCAAGGGGTGTAAGACAATGGGCTACAGGGCAGCGACTACGCGCCCCGCATTGGACGCGGTGAGCGTCGAGCAAAGCAGCGTTCGGCGCGGCAACGAAATGTGCGCCTGAGCAAGAGACGCACGCCTTAGAAACAGCTCATTTGTAAGGCAACACCGCATTCACTAGAGGCGCTTTTGTACCGCTTTGAAGCATCGTACTCGTGGCTTAGTGGTAGCGTCTCCGTCCCACACTCCGGAAACCCTGGTTCGATTCCCACCCAGCCCGTCTTGCAAGAGTTGAGCCAAAGCCACTTCTCCTCTGTCGTGACGTCACGGTGTCACGTGGTTTCATGGCGACACCGCCGCGCCTGAGGAGCTGGGTTGAGCTCTCGTAATATGCTTCGCATAAAACCAGATATCATCGCGCGCTTTCCCTTCTGCTAGCCGCCATAGTTCCGCTTTCGCGCTGCTGTCGTCTCTGTCTTGCCTCTGTTCCTGGCCGAGTTGCGTTGTGCGCAGAAAAGCCGTAGCGCCGTCTGCGGGCACCGTTTTACTCACCGACGGCGCAGCGTCACTTTGAGACCATGACGTCACCACTCCTCGATCGGAGGGCGGGCGATTTGAACTGCGCTAGAGGGACGCGGACACTTCAGAACGCATTTTCTCTTAAAATAAGTCTTTTCTTCGCATGAAACAAGCGTTTCGAGGTTTCTGGGGTGGTATTTCAACAGTCCACGTTGACTTAATATTAATCTTTAGTGTCCCTTTAAGGAGCAGCAAGGATACTTCAGGCAGGATATATGTACTTGTTTTCTTTTCATTTTGTCATTTCCTACCTTATACTCGTTAAGTGCAATCAATTAGCGCGCGAGCACGCAGCTACCGTCTGCAGCTTCGCAAATGTGCGTAAGTACGAGTCCATTAAATCTAACCACGCAAGGATAAAGTACCTTCTACTCCATCGTAGGACCAATGGCACTCGTGATGTTTTTTATGTGTCTCGTTGTGGGAATTCTTGTCCGCTCCGCCTCCTGCAACAGAGCGCGGAGACATCCTGTAAATCCTTCATTTGTACCTGGAAGCGACGGCTTGTGGCCCCTAGGCGACCACAGAAAGGCTGGCCCGCACGCGTTAGTTCGGGAGACCGCGGACAGAGGTCGCTTCCTGCCGATGGAGGACCTGGAAGGCTGCGGCTCCCGCGCTAAAATGTAGGCCTGCGTCCGTTGTGGCAACGGGACGACGATTTGGTGACATAAAATTAGACGGATCCGAGTGCACGATAAGCTATACAAAAGCGATGCACGTGCGTACAATACATATAGTACACCGATATGCGACCGTTTAAGTTTAACTTGAGAGAGCCAGCAGCTCTCTCGCTAAACAATACAAACGAGCGACGGAATAGCCAGTAGAAAACTTAGTTCGAGAGCCACTGCTCCTCAAGTTAAAAGAGCTTTCGCAATGAAATACCGTTCAGCCACGATTTTGTTTAACTTGCGAGATGGCGTTTTCAAGTCACAAACTGTGCGGCTAGTACTGCTATATGTCCTTTGGTGCGGCTTGAAAGCACAATCTGCAAGTTAAAGAAAGAAAAACTATGACACATAGAGTACCGTTCTGCCACTATACTATTTAATTTGTGAGGACACATCCTTTTCAGTTAATTGTGAAGTAGACGGCACCGAGCCAGAGCTCAACGATGGAACAAGAAAAGTCGTGCTGGAAATCGAGTATTAGAGCAAGTCGAGCTCTTATGTACTTACGAGAACGTCTGCATTGGAAAAAAAGTCTGACATGATTGCGACAGAGCGAACCGAGAGAAACGTATGAAAAAAACAATGACAAAGGTAAAGGCACCGTAACTTCTGCGTAGCGCGTTGTTCCGGTGCGAGGTACCATTCAGAGGATCGATTGAGACCGATGTGACCTGCAGCCCTGCAACAATGAAGGGAGATTGGGATTGGCTTTACTTACAGTCATAGGTCCAGCTACATAATAGTGCTACACACCAATAAAATGTCGGCGCAGACCTTCGTTTGTCGCACGCTCTTCTTCACGCCTGCAGTTTGGGGGCGACGCGTGAATCCGTGACACAGCACGTCCCACCTGTTATTTGTGTACGTACAAAGGCAAATATTTAAACGTCATGGCAGACGT